>NC_057864.1:41129859-41132359 GCF_019393635.1 Dromiciops gliroides
TGGGGGTGAAGTGACTTGCCCAGGGTTACACAGCTAGTAAGTGTCAAGTGTCTGAGACCAGATTAGAACTCAGGTCCTCCTGAATCCAGGGCCAGTGCTCTATCCACTGCGCCACCTAGCTGCCCCTACAAGGTGATATATTTTTGTTGTTGTTGTTGTTGTTGTTTTGTTGTTATTTTTGCAGGGCAATGAGGGTTAAGTGACTTGCCCAGGGTCACACAGCTAGTTAAGTGTCAAGTGCCTGAGGCTAGATTTGAACTCAGGTCCTCCTGAATCCAAGGCTGGTGCTTTATCCACTGCGCCACCTAGCTGCCCCAGTTTACATTCTTTTTTATAAGTTTTGTATTTTATTATTTTTATACAATTGACAAACATTTCTTTTCTCTTCTACCTCTCTTTCCCTACTTAAAAAAGAAAAAAAAATTATAACAAATATGCATATTCAAGCAAAACAAATTTTTATACTGGACATGTTCAAAAATGTATGTTTCATTCTGCACTCTGTGTCCATTACCTCTCTGTCAGGAGGTGAGTAAAGGCTTCATTATTTGTTATTCAGTCATGTCTGACTCTATATGACCCCATGGATGGGGTTTCTTGGCAAAGATACTAGAATGGTTTGACATTTCCTTCTCAGTGAGTCCCAGTCTTATAAGACTGAGGAACAGAGGCAAAGAGATGTTAAATGACTTGTCCAATGTCACACAGCTAGTAAGCGTCTGAAGCCATATTTGAATTCATATTTTCCTAACTCCAGGTCCAGTGTTTTATGCACTACACCACTTAGCTGCCTCAGCTTCATCATTGGCCCTCCAAAATTATGGTTAGTAATTATATTGATTAGAATTTAAAAGTCTTTCAAAGTTGTTTTTCTTTCTAATTTTGTTGTTATTGTATAAATTGCCCACCAGATTCCTTACTTCCCTATGCATCAGTTAATGCCATTTTCCCAAGTTCCTTTGAAAATGTCAGTCATTTCTTAATGGCACAGTAGCATTCCATTACATTCATATACCATTATTTATTCAGTCATTTCCCAATTGATGGGCAACTCCCTAGGTTCCAGTAATGTACCATTACTAAAAGTAATGCTATAAAATTTTTGTACACATGGATCCTTTTCCTCTTTCTTTGATCTCTTTGGGGGGTAAAGGTCACCAGGGGCATCACTGGGTCAAAGGGTCTGCAGAGTTTCATGACTTGGGGGCATTGTTACAAATTGCTTTACCGAAGATTTGGATGGATTCCCAGCTCCATCCACAGTACATCAATGTGCCTGTTTTCCCACAGCCCCTCCAACGTTTGTCATTTTCACTGATTTGATGGACATGACATGGAACCTCAAAGTTGTTTTAATTTGCATCTTTCTAATTATTAGTTTGGAGTATTTTTTAATATGGCTTTTTTATTTGTTTGTTTTGTTTTGTTTTTTTGTGAGGCAATGGGGGGTTAAGTGACTTGCCCAGGGTCACACAGCCAGCAAGTGTCAATTGTCTGAGGCCGGACCTGAACTCAGGTACTCCTGAATCCAGGGCCGGTGCCCCATCCACTGTGCCACCTAGCTGCCCCTTAATATGGCTTTTAAAGCTAAGATTTGTTCCTTTGAAAACTGCCTATTCATATCCTTTTATCAATTGAAAAAATGGCTCTTGTTTCTTATATATTTAAATCAATTCCTTATATAACTTGGATATTGTACCTTTATTAGACTTGCTACAAAGATTTTTCCCCCAATTATCTGTTTCCTTTCTAATTTTACCTACATTGGTGCTATTTGTGCAAAAAAAGTTTGTAGGTATAGGTAACCAAAATTGTCTATTTTATCATCTGCAATTCTATCCTTCTCTTGCTTGGCCATGATCTCTTCTCCTATCAATAGATACAAAGTGGGTTTTTCCCCCTTTTAATGAGGAAAGACAACATATATGTAAATAGATAAATTCAAAATAAATACAGGGTAGGTAGAAGGCTATCTTGGGGGAAAGACACTGGGTGCTTAAGCAAACAAGAAAGACTTCTGGTAGTTGGGGAAACTGATGCACAGAGAATAATAAATTTTAGATTTGGCAGGGTCATTAGAGATCCCCTAATCAACCCCATCTGTGAAATGAGGAACCAAAGATCAGAAAGAAGAGGTTATTTACCTTAAGCTGTCACAGCAAGCTCATAGCAGAGTTTAGAGTCAACATTTATTTTAGAGTTGTCTCTACTCCCTGGTGCCCAAGGTTAGACAATACCAAGATGGCGGCAGAAAGAGGCTTTCTTCCTTGGTCCTTTACCAAACAGGAAATGTCCCCTGATTAATTCATTTTCTTTCTCCAGATTTTAATTCTATTTTCTGCCAATAGCATTTATTAAGCACTTGACATGTTTCAGACATGGTGCTAGGCACTTGGGAAGGCAAAGATAAGAAGTAAAAATAAACCCTGCCTTCAAAGAGCTTATATTCTCCCAGGAAGGGGGAATAGGCAGATAAAAAAGAAATATAAACTAATGTGGT
>NC_057864.1:41137359-41269859 GCF_019393635.1 Dromiciops gliroides
GGGGTCCCCCATTTAATTAGTGAGGGACTTAAGTAAATAAATGGGAAGTGGATGGTCCAAAGGTATGCCAAGAATATAACCTGCACCTATGCTGCCCTATTACCACCACCATTACTTGGAGTGTATAGGTTGAGTTCAAAATAATTTTAATATTATTAGAAGTACTAATTATTATAGAAGGGGCAGCTAGGTAGCACAGTCGATAGAGGGCTGGACCTGGAGTCAGGAATAATCATCTTCCCGAGTTCAAATCTGGCCTAAGACACTTATTAGTTGTGTGACCCTGGGCAAGTCACTTAACCTTGCTTGCTTCAGTTTCCTCATCTATAAAATGAGCTGGAGAAGGAAATGGTAAACCACTCTGGTATCTTTGTTAAAAACAAACAAACAAAAAAACCTAAATGTGGTCAAAAAGAGTTGGACACGATGGAAAATGACTGAAGAGCAACAACAAATTATTTTTCAACTTCAAAGAATGTACTCGTCTGATGCCCAACTGTTAAGTAGGAGTGACCTTGGGTCCTCAAAGGCTATACCAACATCATGTAAGTTCTGGTAGGGCTAAGAATAGGAAATGGATCTTTGATTTGATTGGAATAGAAAGCCTCTGGATGAGAAAATCTTCTTTGCAACTCATGGTCTTAGAGAGTATCCCATTGCACTGAGACATTAAAGGACTTGTCCAATATCACATAGCTAGGATGTGTCAGGATTTAAACCCAAGCCTTCTTGGGTCCAAGACTGGTTTTCTATCCTCTACAGCATGGTACCTCTAAGCTCTGGATGAGTTCAACCAATTTAGAAAGGATTCCAGCTCAGTCTTGGCAATGGACTTTACCTGTCATCTAAGGAGCAGGTTGGCCACAGGGGGACGCCATTTAGGGGACACCATAATTCTCAAAGGTTGCTTGCTAATTAGTGGAGGGGGTCACAATCTGTGTTAGTCAGGGGAGAACCCACTTCAATGTTATCATGAAACCTTGAATTATGGAAGCATTAGCTCAAAGAAGTCACAAGTTCTTGGACCCAAGAGGGGCAGACTTATCCATAGTCACTTATAAATTATAAGAGTTGATTTCTGAACCCATGTCCTCCAAGTCCAGAGTCAGCTTCTTTTCCTTCTAGGCAAGACAGCTAGGTGGTGCAGTGTATAGAACACTGGCCCTGGAGTGAGGAAGATCTGAGTTCAAATCCAGCCTTAGACAATGCACTATTTCTGTGACCCTGAGCAAGTCATTTCACCTTTGCTTGTCTCCATTTCCATCTGTAAAATGGAACTACTATTAGTGCCTACTTTGCAGGGTTGTAGTTAAGATCAAGTAGGATAATATGTGTAAAGCTATAAAATGTCAACTATAAATATTAAATACATAATTAGGAAGGTAAATCTGCTGGGGGAAGGGGTAGAATCTTATATTGAATCATAAAGCCAAATAGAAACGATTTTTGGATTTTCCATTGTTTTTTTATTATCTGCATCAGAATACCCATCCTTAATGAGGTTAATTGAGAGTTGAGTATCATAATGAACTTTTCTAAATAAGAATCATAGACATGATTAATCCTCAAAACACAGGATCTCCATGAGCCCTGCCCCACCCCCTCTACTCCCCTCATCTCTTGCTCCCTGGTTACTCTAGAGAAATTTTTCTGGGTATCTCCCTTGCCCTTGTAACATTCTGCCTGGCATTGTACTTATTCCCATAAATAATCTGTCCCCTCATTAGATTGTAAACTCCTTGAGGGTGTCATTTTTCATCTTTGTATCTCAGTGCCCAGCAGAATGCTTTGCACATAGTAGCTATTCAATAAATGTCTTTTAACTTGAAATAAATTGAGTATTTTCCAGGGCACAGGACAGAGTTCTAAAACTATAAATGCCTGGAACACACCTAGCTGGAAATATCATTTCAGTACTGACAGTCCCAAAGAGTACAGGCTACGGGATATCAAAATCTTTTCATCTTCTAACGAGCACATCTATTACACAGAAAACAGAACTGTTATTAGTAAATTCCTATTTAACAGATGGGCAAACCGAGGCAGTGAGATGAAAGTGATTAGCCTGTAGCTACTATTTGATTGAAGATAGAAATTTAATCAGAGTTCCCATTTGAGATCACATCAGACTAGAATTAAAATCCATGCTTTTCTGATGACAGTGCTGCACACGGGCAGAATCGGAGTGAACTACATCCTGTGTAATGTTGGTACACAGCATAAATGTTATATGCTTTCGAAAAACATGGATTCTTTTTGAGTATGAAACAAAGAATGTAGGCTCAGCATACTTGTTGGGATCCAAGGCTTCATTTCCCCCATTTTTCTGATGAAGAACCTAAATGTCGTGAGAATTCAATACTACAACTCTTTATTAAGCACCTACTATATGCCAGGCATTATCCTGGGCTCTGAGGATACAGAGTAAAAAAATAAATAAATAAAACTCTGCCCTCAAGTAGCTAATAAATGGCTTATATATTAATTAAGGAACCTGAAACTTGGTGAGGATTTTATTGTTGATGTTTAATAGATCAGTCGACTATGACTCTTCCTGACCCCATTTGGGCTTTTCTTGGCAAAGACACTGGAGCAGTTTGCCATTTCCTTCTCTGGCTCATTTTACAGATGAGGAAACTGAGGCAAACAGGGTGAAGTGACTTGCCTAGGGTCACACAGCCAATAAGCATCTGAGGCCACATTTGAACTCGGGTCCTCTTGACTCCACACCTAGCTCCCCCTGCAAAGGTTTACTTATTCCTAATAAAGAATATAGGAGCATGAATTTAGCACTGGAATCTGAATGGGTAACATACTCAGTGTGTTTATAAGGCAAAATTTGAATCCAGATTCTCTTGGCTCTAAGCACAGTACTCTAGCCACTATATGACTCTTTCAAGTAGGAAACCTTAAGGAACATGGGAAACTTTGAATATTCCCCAGAGAAAATTCTTGCACTACTTACAACGACTTCTCTTAACAACAGCCAACCATTGGTACTATTTAGTCAGTGGGGGTGCAGAGGGGAGAGCTTCATAACCTAGCCCATCACACTCCCCAGAACTAATCATCACCTTATTTTATTATTATTTTTAATAACGTCACAAATCTACACAGAGCCGGATCAAATGAACAGTAATGAGTTCATTATCATGCCTGCTGCAGTGCCAAACAAGGAGTATCTAGAGGCTGAATCCTACACTTGGGCTTGTTGGGGGAAGGGGAAAAGAAAAGGCACACAATAGAAATTCCAGACCGAAAAAACATAAAACAAAACTTTGGGGGGGGGGGGTATAACTGTAACAGCTCCACCTTTATTTGGCCCACAGCAAAGACTCTGTCTGGCTTTCAAGTTCTCCAAAGCCAGCCAGAATCTCTCTTTCCCCCCTTCTTTTTTAATTTTAAAACATGTTTTACTACCTTGAAGAGGGTGAAAAACATTTGCCTAGAGCAAGAGGTGGCTGATGGAATTTTGTGAATTACACCAATCCCCAGGAAGAAAGAGCCATCTAAATTTTTCAGTGTCAGAAATCCATTTAGAATTTCCAGTCCTTTGAAAACCAAGCCTGTTTATCTATCTGATTCACTCAGTAATGAACTGGGGGGAAAGTCGGAAGACTCAACCCCTCCACCCCTTCCGACAGCCCAGCTCAGTCCCAAAGAAATACCTGGCTGCCCCTTCCAGGAATCATGTCAGGGACTTACACACTGCTTCCCCACTACTACCTTCAGCTTCAGTACTAAAGATGACTTTTCACTTCTCTTACCCAGGATCTCCCTGGTCAGCCCTGGAATGCCAATGCACCAAGTCTTCCAAATGGTCAAAGCCCACTGAAGTTGAAAAGCTACCGGTGTTTTAGCCTTGCATTAGCTCTAAGTATTTAATTGTGTATCTCCATCCTTGCTAGCTACCGGATCAGCACAATGAATTGGGTGCTACCTATTTAGCTCTATGGAGTTTAATGAAATAATCCACAAAACCATTTAAATATAAGGAAGCCTTTGCTTGGGGCCATATCCCAGTCAGGCCTCCCTGCTCAATAAGGTTCTTGGGCAATTTGGGGGAGAGGGGGACAATGTGAGGTTTTTTTCCTGCCTTGTCAAACCCAAGATTTCTCTCTAGCTGAGGATTTTTTAAGTACCCAAATTCATTTGAAATGCAATATAAAACTGAAAGAAAAAAAAAATAGGGTCCTTCATCTTCATCTGTGAAAAGAGAACCAGATTTAGAGCCAGAGGAGCTGGGTTCGAATTCTCATCTCTGACACTTAATGCCCGACTGACCTTGGCATGTCACATAAGTTCCCTTGGGCCTAGGTTCCCTCGTCTGTAAAATGAAAGGCTTGCTCTAGATGGTCCTCAGAGACCCCTTCCAGCCCTGGAATTATGATACCATGATGTATGCTCCTGACGGCATTTACTTAACAGCAATAGCTTACCTGCATTAATATAGGACATTCTAGTTTGCAAAGCATTTCCATAAATATCCCCTCTTTAGTTTGATCTGCACAAGAGAACTAGGAGGTTAGTACCGAGAGGCAGCTGGGATATTATGGAAGAATTGCAGGAAGATTTGAGTTCAAATCTGACCATATGGCCCCTCCAAACCTCAGTTTCTTCATCTATAAAATAGGGAAAATAAGACCTACCTACCTGACAGGATTGTTTCTCGATTCCAATGAGAGAATAAACATAAAGGAATTTTCAAATTTTAAACGTCACAGAAATGTCACTCATTTATCATGGCAATCATCACAATGTCCATTTTACAGGTAAGGTAAGAGAGACTCAGCGACCTACTCCAACTTCAGGTATAGTCTTTTTTCCCCTTTACATGTCTCAGTACCACTACTGCGGCTTGCTGAAATACTCCAAATTTCTATATAGATAATCAGTCACACAGTTAAACCTTTCCTTACCAACCAATCTCATGAGTCCAGGATATAGCATAAAAATAACATCCTCAGAAGCATGAAGGAGAGGCTGGATGACCACATGTCACAGTTGTAGGAGGGAAGGATTCCTGCATGTTTGGGGAGCTTGGAATAAATGACCTGTAAGGTCTTGGGCTAGCCTAAGATTCTGGGAGTCCATGAAATTGACAGAGTTCTCTCCTTGGCTGTAATGTACAAGAGCCTCTGCATGTCTATTCATCTGTGCCTGTATACATATAATGTTCAGACACTTATAGCATGCAATGTGATTATATACATTTATACACAATGGGAAATATATTTAGTCTGAAAAACTGACAAAATGTGTTGGCTCACATTATTTTCATTTTGAACATAGCTGAATAGGAGTTTAATCTTTATATACTTTAATGTATATCCTGTAAGGGGCTGTTGGGCTGTGATATGCTCCGTGAAATAACACACAAAAAGATTATGGGCTTCCAGAGCTGGTACTTCCACGGCACCCAATGCCATCACAGTCAAGGATTCATGCAGAAAAAAAAAAAGTTCAGCTTAATCTCTATAACACAATCAAATGATGCTTTGTTCAAATACTCATTTCAAGTGAGAGTAGAAATTTTTCTTTAACCCCTCACCAATTTATAATAAAGGCAGTTCCTGGCCCTAAGGTGTGTAAAAGTAATTTATCTACAAAGTTTTGATATCTTTCTAGACTGTGGCAATTAATGGGAAAAATAGGAAGTGCAGTCAACTACATTAAAAAAATCAG
The DNA here is from genome assembly GCF_019393635.1 of Dromiciops gliroides. NCBI lineage: Eukaryota > Metazoa > Chordata > Mammalia > Microbiotheria > Microbiotheriidae > Dromiciops > Dromiciops gliroides. The sequence continues at coordinate 41,143,045 of NC_057864.1, forward strand.
TTCAATATCATGTTTGGATGTAATTAAAGGTATAATCTGTTCCATTTGACTACCTCAGTGCTTACCCTTCTTAAAACAACAAATATGAACATTAGATCATTCATCTGTTGTACATCTGGTTTCTTATTAGTCTATAAGGATTGTACAGACCAGAAAAAAATCTTATTTAGAAAAATAGTCATACACAGACTACACTTCCATCTTAAAAATAGCTGTCAGACAACTCATTGGCCTTTTGTTTTCTACAAACATTATCTGAGGACTCAAGACACAGCTCATTAAGATATTTTAACACATCATTTACTACTTTGGACTGGCCATATTTCTCTATCTTGCCTCTACTGGACTAATATGATTCCCAAAGGTCTGTTTTTTTCTCCTGTCTGAAAATAAAGTTGTGGACAGAGTTTTTATCTCTCATACTCACTTAGTCTTCTTGGAGGAGGTAGCTATGGTTTCTAAAAACTCAAAGCAATCTCTCTGTCACTCTAAGAATGAAACCTGCTGACAGTCTAAATTTAGTTGTGCCAACCGAGTTCAATTATGGCAGTACCCCCGCCGGAGTCGTTAAAGGTGAATAGCAATGTTTTAATAAAAGAAAAAGATGAAATAAAAACAAACTAGTTGTAATAGCATAATGGAAGAAAATTATAACAGTCGTTGCTATAGTCTAATAACACGGGAGATAATAATTATCTACCTTGGTTCCTAAGCTCTGTGAAGCTCACCACTTTTTCATCTTCCAGCAGCAACTTCATTCAAAAATTACCATTTCCAAACCACCATTTCCAGCCTCAAAATGGCTCTTTTTGAGCATATCGATATTCCAAGTCATCTTGATTATGAGAATTTGTGGTACCTTCAACCAGACTGGGGAGGTAGGAAGAAGAAGAGATGATTCATTTTGAATAGTTTGTATGATGATGGGAAAAATTGTGCTCTCATTTTGTGGGGGAGGCTGCATGATATGGTGAAAAGACCACCAGCTCTGTCAGTTAGTAAAAGCACCTACTATGTGTCAGGCACTGAGCTATGTGATGAGGATGCAAAAAAAGTACAAAAGATAGTCCCTGGGGAGCAACTAGGTAGCACAGTAGATAAAGCACTGGCCCTGGATTCAGGAGGACCTGAGTTCAAATCCTGCCTCATACACTTGACAGTTACTAGCTGTGTGACCCTGGGCAAGTCACTTAACCCTCATTGCCCCCCCCCCAGATAGTCCCTGCCCTCAAGGAGCTTACAATCTAATGAGAGAAAAGAGTCCAAGGATTTGGGTTCAAATTCAGGCTCTGCCTCTTAGTGTGGTTTTAGTTTCCTTACCTGAATATAAAGGGGTTGGACAAGCTGAACTCTGAGGTACCTTCCAGGTCTAAATGACCGGAAAGGACCTTAGGAGTTACCAAGCCCAAGGCCCTTATTTTACAGACCTATAAACTGAGGCTCTAAGTACAATAGTTAAGTGACTTGCCCAGGGTCACACAACCAGTAAGTATCTGAGGCAAGATTCCAGCTTAGGTCTTGCTGATTCCAAGTTCGGTGCTCCTGCCTCACATTCTATGACTTTAGGATCCCAACCCCTCCCAACCACCATATGGACAATATTCTCAATGCCAAAACATTCCCTTTGTCCTTCCCCCCCTCCCACCCCAACCCCTTCAGAGAACTTTGTTTCATTGCTTGAGTTCAGTGAGAATGAGCTGTACTTAAAGAGAGGTGTTTCACATAAAAAGAAAGTTTTGTGATTCACTATTTATGTAGATATTGAATCAGAGGTCCTGGGGAGATTATGCAGAATTCAAAATCCCCCATCTCTAATAACAAAAACAAAAATCAAAGAACAAAACCTAGTGTAAAAAAAAAACTTCCCCCATACAGAACCCAATTCTTGATGTTCCATCTGATTTCAGTCCCCATAAATTACCTCCGTTTGTGAATTCTGTTTCTTGTCAGGTTGATTGAGGTCCTTGTCCCCTAAATATTGCAGTCTATGTCAACATGGGAAATCAAAATCTTAACTAAGCTCTGAGGGGGAAAAGAGGATTTTTGTATTTTCCCATCACTCCAACAGTTAAAAAAAAACAAAAACAAAAACAAAAAACCCTTGAGCAAGTCAGATGAAACTTTTCAAACAAATGTATTTTCCCACACTACATGTTCAAATAATAATGAGCAAAGTTAATGATGATAATCCTAAAAATAGCTTTCAGTTATATAGTACACTTTACAATTATTATCTTATTTGATCCTCACTCTAACCTTGGACGGTAGATCCTATTGTTATCCCCATTTTATGGATAAGGAAGCTGAGGCAGACAGAGGTTAAGTGACTTGCCCAGGGTCATACAGCTAGTACTTGGGGCTTCTCGACTCCAGGCCCAGCACTCTCTCTACTGAGCCACCTAGATGATGATGGTGGTGGTGGAGGTGATGATGATTTTTGTCCTTGGTCTCAGTTTCCTCAATTCCCAAACAGGAGGGTTAGATTTGATAACCCCAAAGATAAAAAAGAACCCTTTCAGAGCTAAATCTGTGATCCTATGTATTACAGGTATTATCATCTCCATTTTACAGATGAGGAAACTGAGACGAATAGGCTGGCTCAGAGCCCTATGACTGCCCGAGGCATGATTCAAACCCAGTCCTCTCTCTCAGGCTCCAAATCAGGCAAACTAGGAGGCTTTCAAAAGCTTACTCACTTCTGAAAGTCAGGGAAAGGGAAGGCAAACAGAAGCTGAGGTACTTCCAGTTCCCACAGTGCTCACCAATCGTCTCAGACTGGGTTAGAATAGAGGCCTAATTGCATTTCCCAACTCACCCCTCTGAAATCCTCTCCTCTCTCAGGATCTCACTTCAGTTTCTGAGGGTTTCATTAAAATTTCTTTATCCCTCTCTAACCGGCCAGTCCTGTAAATATGTCTGTAGGTACATGTCCACAGGAAGAATTCAGCTTACCTCCTTTACCTGGCAGTCTTGACTTGGGAGCTGGGAGCCTGCGTCCCAGGAATACAACCACCATGTAGTAGTATTACAGAAAGGAGAGGCCCAATTAAAAGAAGTCCTTTTGGTGGCTACCAGTCAGCCGTGCCTATTCTAAATGGACCTCTGCCAAACATCTTTTCCCAGTGTCATTAAAAGAACATAGAACAGAATCAATGGATTTTTGTCCTATGCTTTATTAGGAATGATTTAAGAGATACAGGGGCCCTGTTTACACAGCTGTAACATGTCAGGACCTGTAGTACATTATTGGCTTGAGGCCTCCAACTTGCAGTCCATTCTCCACAGAATCAATCTGACTTGAAAACATCCCCTCTAGGAAAATGCACACATCTCCAACTATCAGAAAAAGGCCTTTCCGATGATACGACAGAACAGAAAATGGGTGGAAGTTTTAGGTGACTTGTTAGAGCAGCTTGAAAGATCAGCCCCGACTTGTCATCTTTGCATGTGGGCCATAAGGGTGAGGTCCTCATGGAAGAGATGTACGCCCTTTTCCCAAAACTGGACCTCAGTAGGTAGACGGGCTATGCTTTTCCCTCGCAGTTCTGGACTCTAGCTCCAGAGCCAGCGGGAAGCGGCTCGCTTTTTAACATTCACCCAGAGCCCTGCCAATCTAAAATGGCTGCTCGGTAATACTTTAATTGCAGTTTCATGGAAACAAATTGCTATTTAACTAACAATGAGCATTTCTGTGACTTGGCTGAACTAACAATATAGGCAGAATATCAGGAACGACGTGACGAGTAATATCCACTGGTAGCCTTGAGGTCCCAGCAACCTCAATCTAGCCACCTGGGACAACTTCAGAGTAGATGAGGCTTCAAATAGCTCATGGTGAGAGCTCTATCACTTCCCCAATTTCCAAGGGATGAGCTAGGATACAGGAAGAACTCCTTTACTAGATGCTGATAGATGGCAGTTGGACATCCTAGGGGATGGTGGAAAAGTCATGTCTGAAACTGTTTCCTCAACTATATAAAATTCATGATCTTATGGCTCTTCCTTTTATTAAGTAAGTTATCTATAGTTTTAAAAAGGGATCATGGGGAAGATCCAGGCTACATTGGAAAGAATGATGGATTGGAGAGTTGTATGACCTAGGTCCAATTCTAGGCTTAGCTATTTACTATTGGGCAAGTCACCTAACACGTCACGATCTCAGTTTCTTCATCTGTAAATTATGAGAGTGGGATTGGATGACCTTAAAAATTTCTCCCATCTCCAAATATATGATCTTACGCAAAGCACTTTGTAGGCATCTAAACACCTGCTAATTATAACAATACTTTGGGGGAGCTAGGTGGTGCAGTGAGTAAAGCACTGTCCCTGAAGTCGAGGACCTGAGTTCAAATCTCACCTCAGACACTTACTAGCTGTGTAACCCTGGGCAAGTTACTTAGTCCCAATTGCCTTACACATCTGGGGCCATCTCCAGTTGTCCTGATGTATATCAGGACAGATGGCTCTGGAGGAGTGAGGCTGGTGGCCTTGCACAGCCCTCCTCACTTAAATTCAATTCACTTCAAGTCATGACATCACTCTGATACCACAGTCCTTTTTGAGAACAAGGACAAACAACAATACCATAATAGAAATCGTTACTGGGTTTTGAGTTGTGTCTGATTCTTCATGACCCCATTTGGGGTTTTCTTGGCAAAGATACTGGAATGGTTTGCCATTTTCTTCTCCAGATCATTTAACAGATGAGGAAATTGAGTCAAATAGGGTTCAGTGACTTGCCCAGGGTCACACAGCTAGTCTGAGGCCAGATTTGAATGCAGGAAGATGAAGTCTTCTTGATTCCAGGCTCAGTGGTCTTTGGACTACACCATGTAGGGGAATGCATTAAAATCCTGTGATAATAGCTCCTGAAGCCATTTCACAGAGGGGTTTCATTTCGAATCAATTCTTGCATATATTCCTCTTGTTATTATTACAATTATTATTATTGTTGTTATTTTTTATCCTAATCTGTGATATTGTTCATGTGTCCTGAGAACTCCAGGCAAACACCTCTCACCACTGATACAAATTGGCACCCGCTCTGTAATTCACTCTAAGAGAATTACCTGGATCACTAAGTTGCAAAGTGACTTAACCACAAGCACACACAGCCAGGTTGGGTTAAAGGCCCTCCCAGCTCTGAGGCCTTCTCTCCAGCCACTATGACATGATGCCTGTCATCAGAACTACTAAGAAGATGGGGGTCTAAACACGGTTAATATCCCCCAAACGACGTCATTTCATGGGGCTTCACTCTGGCACGACAGTTTTCTCATTTTATGTTTCATGAGACACCAACAGAACAGGTTCCGATAGTTTGTGATAAATCACCCTGGCCTGGAAATACAGTATCTCATGGCAAACAACTTGATTGAGAAAGCCCGAACATCCCAATGCCTTCCGGGATGCGTAAATCTCCTAACTAGACAGCTGGATAGGTAAAAACATTAAACCCTTTTCACAGGGCAATCTCTTTCCAAAATGGTTTCATTAATACGAGTGACAATTTGCATGATTGAGACATTCATACGTATCATAAACATCATTTAACAAAAAAATCCAGAGTTCAGTGGGGGGCTGTCACATAGAGAGGGAGGGCTGGCCTGCCTTCTTAATGGCACTTGCTCTTGGAGGGACTCAGAAGGCAGCTTCCTTCTACGGCACGATGAATGTGAAATCAGGATCTTTTTTTACAGAACAGCATACATTTCACAGACTAATAATGTAACAAACGCAGCAGACGAAAGGTGAATATGTCCACGTCCTTTTTTTCCCCCCTCTTTCAAGAAATGTTTTAAGGTGGGGAGAAGGGGGTAGGTGAGGGGGAGAAAAAGCTGCCTACCCCATCCCTGTTCACATAAAAATAAACCTAAGTGTTTTCAGTAGCTTTCTATCCACCTAGAGCATCCCCATTAGAGCCCATTTTATTGTTTGAAATGCCTCTGGTTTCAAGGAAGTGTTTTACCTAAAGCTAAGACTACTACTTAAATATTCTCTATTGTATATTCATAGCTCCATTAGGCCTTCTCCAATTTAGCACATCAAAGCCAAGGCTTCATCACTTGCTATGTGGATTATGCGAACATGAGTGACATTTGTAATCTTAGAGGTCTGCAACTTAAGAAATGCTTTTAAAAGCTTGTTATTAAATAGGTAGCAAGGCTTCGGGAGCCTGCCGTATATAATAGTTCATTTAAAGTCTTTAATGAACTTAGACCTCTAAATCACTAAATGCCCGACTACATTACTTACTCCAAGTTATTAACCATCTTCTTAGTATTTCTAGGTTAGATTGGACAACTGAAAAGCTGTGGGAAATACAGGGTGTGTGTGGGGGGGAGAGGAGGGGTGATGCTCAGGAAGGAGGGATGACAGAAAGTACTTGTAATTCAACGAACATTTTATGTTCCTTCCTAAGGCATCTTCAGGAGTCAAAAGATCTTTTGCAAGGATCCTAAAGAATAATTTTTTAAAGTCCTAATCAAAGAAACCATTCCTTTTCTGCCAGGTTCTTGACCAGAAATTGCCAAACAGTAGAAATTCAAACATCTATGGTGTTTCTGCGTTTACTTCTTCTGGGAAAAAAAAAAAGGCTCCCCAGACTAAAGTGAGGTAACAACCATCTTCTTTGTCCTATTTATAGAATGCTTATAGTTTTAGATGACCCCCTACCACTGCCACTGCACCTCACCCCCCAGTGTGAAATGTGGAAAGTACAAGTGAGGCCTTGGTGGGGAGCAAAGCCGGAGACCTCAAAGGGAAACCAGCAGTTAGTTACAGATATGCAGAGCTTAACTTCTGCAATTATGTAGTCTATCTGTATTACCACAGACAGTGCATATATCAGCTTTCTCAGTCACAGATAAAACAAAATAAATACTATTTTTAAAAGCAAAAAGGAAATCAAAAGTCTGAGTATCAACACACTTCATTTTATTGGCCTGTGATAAAAAGTCATAAGTGAGATTTGCTAACGGTTAATTTATCCAGCCCCCATAAGCAGCAACAGCATCAGCAACATCTAGAGTTGCCAAGTACACCGCACCCCCCCCCCCCCTTTGCTCTCCAGGAACTAGACATGTGTCTATGGGGTCATCCAAAATGTTCCTTCCCCAGGGTACCTCTAAGGGGGTTGAGGGAACCATGGTGGATACTGGGCTGTCTCAAAACTAGTAAACAAACATCTTGAGGATATGACCAAATGAAACCTCAATCCTCTGCAAACACATGGGAAGGCAGAGAGAAGAAAAGAGGGGGAAGGCAGGAGGAGGGAATAGAGGGGCAATAATAGGAAAAAACAAAATAAACAGATCACACTATAGACCATATAGTACTTAAAACTCACTGGGAAATGGCTTCTTCTCCCATTGAAGATGGCCATAAAATGAGCTCTGGGCTCCTGTCAGCTAATGGAACCTGCAAACAGGTACCTGCAAGGTTTAGAGATGCCATTTCCTTCAAAAACCATAAACTGGCTAAGAGGAAAAAAAACAAAAAAGACAGACATCGGTCATTAGGTCTTTTGCTTTAACGTGCTTTTCAATATACAGTATTCTCCAAATAGAAATGGGCCGAGGAGCTGAAGCAGTCGAATGGTGAATACTTGATAAATATAGATCTATATCTACCATCACACACACACACACACTCTCGCACTCACACATCCTCATTGCTACACGGGAAAGTGGAGTGAGAGGTTCACTATCATCAGAATTAAGATTCTGACCAGGGGAAAACTGCTGTGTTTGAAGTCTCACCCTTGTACCTCTGCCAGAGATGGCATGGTGAAGTATCTGAAGAAAGCCTTATTGGCAGAGATCGGGAAAACACAGATGACACCTCCCCTACCCAAATAAATCAAATGAACTTGCAGTCAAAGCAACAAAACTCAAGGACAGAAAAGAAAAGTGTTTAAAACCAAACGCAGTTTGGCATTTTCCTTTTAAGTTTTTATTATTTAAATACACCATACTAGAGCAAATGTCTCTGAAAATATCACAAATAAAAGATTTGTCTTCATTCAGCAAATTAGAAGGGGAGGGAGGGGCGGGGCAGAATTTCTACACAGTAGCTGCTATGAGCCTGACTTTTTTTTTTTTTGCCATGGGAAGTAGCAACATTAGGACAAAAAACACTTACATGCATACATACATTGTATTTTACAGAGATACAATAAAAGTGTTTGTGTGATTTGAGTATCACAAAAGCCACATCTCTTTCCTTTATCTCATGTTCAGTTTGGATTAAACACATTTCCTTACGACACCTAAATACACAGAGAGCAAAGAGAATGTTGTTAAGGAAAAACACAGGGTACAAACTCCGGCCAGTGCCCTGCTAATTGTTAATGAGGGTAGAAAGCAGATTTGAATGCTTCTTTTAATTAGCTTCATTAGTCATTTCCCTCCCGCCCCCCACCCACCCCCAGCCCCCTCCCCCCCAAAGATGTCCTCCGGTGGATCTTTTTTCATATTCTCTACAGTCTCCCATTAGCCCAGGTTCATGGAGTCCTTAATGCTCATATTCAGTCATTTTAATACACCAATAAATGTGGGAAGGGCAATCAGGAATAAAGAAGGTGCAGTGGCATGAAGCTGGCACTAGGGCTAGCTACAAAGGTGACTTGTCTACTGGAGACACATGGGATCCATCTGGGATGAACAAAATTTGAGATGAAGGCACGCATTCTGCATTACTCTGACCTTTTAGCAGACCTGTAAGGAAAAAAAAAGTGGGCATCTTAGCCAAAATGCTAAATGGGAGAGATAGGAAACTCAAACATGGCTGCTTTTGTCTTCTCCACCTTCACTAATCCCCTTTTATTACACTACTTTCTGACTGTGACTTGATTGAAGCTTTCTACGCTACTTACTTGGGTGGGCAGGAGGCTGGAGAAAAGGCATAACATTTTATACAGATTTTGATAGCAGGGAAAATGAGACAATAAATGGACTTTGAGAAAGTTTCTGAGACTGACGTCCTTTCACGAGGAATGGCTTCAATTAGGTAAGGGTGGGCTCCCCTTTTTGAAAAAGAATGACAGAGAATGCCTTAACCTTGACTAGAGCAGTAGTAGAACGTTTCTATACCACTAAAGTGCACATCCATTTCACCAATTCTCTTCCCAAGTAGCTTCACTATAAACTCCAAATAGTATGGCTTATAGGTACAGCAAGCCTCATGTCTAGTGACCTATGGATGGGATTTTTCGCTTCGGATTTCTCATCTGCTCTGTTACTTAATGTTACATAAACATGGTAATAATACATGAAGTCAAACCCATGTGCTTCCACACTTGATGTGTTAATGAATTGTGATAATTAAAAGTGCCTAGCTCAAGAGAAATTTGACTTTCATGGGGAAGTTGGAAATGATCATCCACGCAAGTCTTCAAATACAATCTGTTTGCAATTACCAAAATGAAATAATATATATTAGGTTTTTATGGCTTTTTAAATGACATTTGGAGCTTCCCAGGAAGTTTTCTTTTCGCCCTTTCCCTAAGTTACAAAAAGCCTGAGGTCTATTAGTAACGGCAACCCCCCACTTTCCAGCTAATTAAAGTGGTGGAGGCTGAATTCCCCAGAGTTGAAGCTCAGTGTGAGAAAGGTAATTTGTCTGTCCAGAACAAAGATTAGGGAGCAGCCAGCAAGCATATTTAATAAATGAGCATCCAATGTCCTCCACGATGGACACACACCCGCACACCACCAATTATATAACTACAAGAGAACTGCTGAGTGATGTGGAAACTTAGAAGACTCTAAATTTTCCTCTAAGTGAATGGAGGGATGAAATCGAACTCCCATTTTACTGAAAAAGTATAGATCAATTGATGCTTGGTACAATGGTCTGGTAGCCTCACTTTTTTTTGGTGGGGCAATGAGGGTTAAGTGACTTGCCCAGGGTCACACAGATAAGTGTCTAGTGTCTGAGGCCAGATTTGAACTCAGGTCCTCCTGAATCCAGGGCCTGTGCTTTATCCACTGTGCCACCTAGCTGCCCCCTGGTGGCCTCACTCTTAAGAGGAAGGGAAAATCGGCTAACAGGCACCGATTTACAGAACACTATGGAAGGTATCTGAGTGTGTTTATTTGGCCCTATAGACAGACTACAAACGTTCTCCTGAGGATAACTAAGCTTCCTTTAAATGATACAGCCTACAGGGTTTTTTCTTTTCTTTTTTTTAGGTCCTGACACACTAGGTACTCTGACATTTCACTCAAGAGGAGGCATCTGATTTAAAGGCTTGAAATTATTTTTCTTAGAATACACAATTAATGATGCAGAACTACACTGGAACTAAACAAAAAAATCCCAAACCCTGTGGACAGATCTTATACAAGATGGTGGAACTTATAAAGGTGCTCAATAAATTGATGTTTTCCATAAGCAGTCTTTAAAAGACTATTAAAATAATCATTGTAATATACACATGTGTATGTACGTATGTATGTGTGCGTGCATGCATGTGTACATATACACACATACCCCCCATACCAGTGGAAGTATAGGTAGGCTTAAATGTGTATTTTAATTGTTCAACACATAGCATGTTCAACTTATAGATAGACAATGACAAAATACAAATGGCTATTTTTCTATATGGTAGATACAGTGATGGAATAAGGAACTCTATAACTAGGATGTTACCTTTGAAAAAAAGAGAAACTATAGAAGCTAAATTTACAAAAAAGGGAAGAATTCTTAAGAATTAATGATACCCTCCTCCCCTTATTTCCTCAATAATCTATATGAAGTGCATTGCAAACTTAAAGTGTCAAATAGACACTAGTTGTTATTATTCATAGTAGTATTAACAATAGTGATGATGGCAATGAGAATAACGTGTTTGTGATATATTCTGCTTGCCCCAAATCAACACCTACAGAAACCACTACCTAGTAAATTGATTATGCTCACAAAATACCTAAGGCAAAAAATGAAAGATAATTCTATTAACCTGGAAATGACTTTGATTAGTCCCTGAACAGACAACTTTTCAGAAAATATCTAAGAAACTCACACCCTAAAATTATCTTTCCTTATGCTTTTTAAGTGCTATTACCTTTTGGGATCCCCTCTCTAGCCTTTTCTCTTTCCCAGGCTGAAAAGGGCATACTACTAAGATTGGCCTCTTTTTCCTGAAGTAGGTTCTGATGTCCAGAAGAAGCATATGTAATCTCCTTTCCTGCCAATGCCAAATGCAGTAAACAGGAAGGATGCTCTCCAGAAATACACACATACATGCGTGTCTACATAGATGTGCACATATGTGTATGTATATACCTATATTTATAGATCCTATTTCATAGGAAAGATGCTACCCTGAAATCTATAACAGAAAGCCATGTTTTCCTGCCACCATCCCTCTTCCTTCCCAAACTCTTCATCTGCCTCACCGAGTGTAGTCTAAGGCAGCTTAAAAAGACAGGAAAACAATACTGAGGCCTTTCTCTTTTTTCTCTTAAAGTGTCCTCTCAGTGGTTGGATGGCAATGGGGCTGCCTCACTTTGACCCACTTCACAGGCCTGGGCCAATTTTCCATTTCTTCTCTACTTCCTACGTTCTTTCCCATGCATGATGGTAAAGCTATAACAATCATTTTTACGCCTTACTAAAGCCAGGGAAAGAAATGGGATAAAACTCGTGACAAACTTAAGATCCCATTCAAAGAACAAATTAAGCTCTGATATTATGGTAGGAGAGGAAAAAAGAAATCAATTTCTTGATTCTTGGAACACATTTTGCTTTTTTCACTACCCTGTATAAATAGATAGGAATGGTTTTACCTCTCTTTGGAAACGACTCTACAAGTATTCACTTAACAGATTCATTGCTCTCTTAAGTCTGCACTCTGAATTTATTTCATGAAAATTCACAAACATATAAATCTATGAATCGCTGCACTTATTTGTACTTCCTTGAAGGGGTGGCTTTAATAGCTTTTGCCAATATTAAGTACTTACAGTAACAAGAAATTAGGACTTCTGTACTTAGCTAAAATGCTATCGAGTTTCCTTGATGAATTGACATTGTAATAAAAATACTTTTATTTACTGAGTTTGTTAATGTTTGCTTTCCAAGGCAGAGAATAGAGTTTTAATTCAATTTAGTTCATAACTTGGGGGGCACTAGGGGGAGGGAAAAGACAAATGCATTATACCATAATGGCATCTTTTTTCTTTATGACTAAAATTTAAATTAAAAAAAAAAACCACACATATACACACACATACTGGCATTTCCTCACTTTGTTCTGAAGAAAAAGTCCTTGGCATTTGCCTTTGTAAGTTACAGGAGACAAAGAAACCTATTCTTTTCCCCCAGACTTTTGAAGTTTGCTGAATTCCTCTTTTCAGATAAATGTTATTTTTCGTGATCCTTGCAACAGACATTAATGAAGTTCCTATTGTAAATCTATAAAGAATTACCAAGTGAAGTGTGCGCTTTTTGTTTCAATGCAATAACTCAGTCCTATGCGATTGCCTGGGTTAATGATGAAAAAGTCAAATAGACTATCAGAGCTGATGGAAAAATCTATCACCAATCTGAAATTAAAATTCATCTGTGGTCAATAAGATTTAATATCCATGCAAGTGGCGCTGTAAAGAGTAAATGAATCAATGTCATCAATACATAATCAGTATGAAATATGATGTGAATAAAATTATGTGTGAGACTCATACATTTCACTCTTTTCTGGACCAGTGTGGAATGAACAGTCTCTTAACTGAAGGTTGACAGTAATTGTTACAAATTAAGCACAGCGGTTATCAAAATGCACTCGCTTGCATAGCTGTAAGACTTATTAAGAAGATTAAAATAGATCTCAAACTATCCAGTTCTAAGGGTGCTGGACAACTGTTGATCGGAACATTTTCCTCTGAAATGCCTTCTAACATGCCATGATTTGTACCCGTATATAATTTACTCATCTATAAGTATAGTCCAAAGGCTTTCAAGTTATGGATCAGAAAGAGAGATACATAATCTTTAATGGAGCTATTAGTGGTGCAGAGAGCTTGGAGAGATGAAGAACTTTGTTTTAAATGTCATAACTTATTCAAATTTATGGGCTACCAATCAACAGAAACGCTCTCCTCCAGTATTACAGTATATTTTGTAAAACTGCTATTCTAAAAATAAATCCAAAGCAAATTGGGGAGGGATAGCAGGTGTCTAGATTTCAACTATCAACATAAGACTCTTTTCTTCATGACAAAGACATGTGGTCCCATTTACAACCATAAAGTTTCTAATTTTTTTTTTCCATGACTACCTATGGCATTCACTTTTTGCATCTCAAAAGGCTCCAATGGGATCTGGTAGTTAGTAGGTTTCATACTGGATTTGATTTTGCATGCCCCAGGCCACAGACCAGTTGAGCCTAGAACCAAATCAGGACAAGCAGATTCTGCCAATATAGTATCCCTCTACTTCAGAGCATTTTCATCTGGTCACCCTGTTTCTGAACACCAGACCTGGACTCTCACCCTTGTCTCTTACAAGGGTGGTGCAAAAGAAAAACCATAGCCTAGAAAACTCAAGGTTGGAAGAGGCAAGCTGTCCCACCTTGCTCTAAGAAAGCTTATTAGTAATTGTTGGGTATTCACCTTCTGGTCTGACAGTAGTGGATTGCTTTGAAGTGAATTCAAATGACCATTGATGAGAGCTGTAGGTCTATCATGTTCACAAAATAAACTGCCGTTGATGTAGTGAAACCGGTCTCCCGGGACCAGGCGATTCCGGCAGGTAGAGCACGTAAAACACTGCAAAGGAAAGATAAAATCCATTGGAAACAGGTGTAAAATGAAGCCTTTTGGTGCCAAGTCTGGAGCAACCACTCAAGACAGGGACATCTATCAAGTACGGAAACACTCAAGTTTTAAGTTGCTGGGGGTTATTTTTATTCCTAATGGGCCATCAGCCCATTAGGGATATCAGCCCCTATTCAATGGATGTGTATGTTTTGTGCCCAAGCATGTAATAATCACACATGTACCCCTCCCATGGAAAACACCTTCATGCCCTCTACTATTCCAAAGACTTCCCTTGCCAGTCACAATATATAGACACAAGCAGAGTTTATACTGGGTGAGTACCCCCGATGGGAAAGCAAATGAAATACAACAGCCAGAGAGAGTGGATGAGAGGGGAGCCAAGTGCTACCTTCAGATGATAAACGTTGCCTTGTGCCCGCATGACGAGCTCACTGGCAGGGATGGACTGTCCACAGGCACTGCATGCCCCACTGTTCCCAAATAACCTGAAACAAAGGTGATGGCAACCGTGAGTGTTTCAGATACATCAAGGAACACCCCCGCCCCCAAATCCTTCCCTACTCTCCAGCCCCACCACACAGTTCCTTTTGAGGCTCCAGCCCCAGAGTTCTGCAACTGATTTACATCAAACAGGAAACTCATTTTGGGGGAGGGGATTGAACCACACAGGAAGAGGAAGCGCCCGATTTAATCAAAAATATTGACTTACACCTCTAGCAAATACAAAAGAATTCTGTACTACACACATTTTTATCAGATTACTGAGTTCATCATAAAAAAAGATACAATTCATGACTGGAGTTTAAATGCATTGTGTCCTTGAAATTATATGAAGAACTCTTTTGTACTTTAATCATATCTTGAGATATGAGTCATCAAAAGGGTTAAGAGGATTTGATTGTATATCTAAGAAGACATCATGCTCAGTGTATTGAAACTCCAGTAAACCTCCATCAGGGAAGAGTTTCCATTAGAAACTCTCTGCTATCCAGGTTGATATATAATGTGTATGGGTTAACCTTTTCAATCATGGTGTCAACACTTAAGATTTGCCTCTGCTCATCTCTTTCATCCTAACCTTCTCTCTCTCTTGATAATGAAATGCTTGCTCCAACTTCCCTCTATCTGCTCCTGAGTCCACAATTTAGATTACTTCATCTCTGCTAGCAACAAACTGAATGAAATTTCGATTTGAGCAGAAAGTAATTTACCGGGATCTGGACCCATTTGTCATCATATCTCTCTGGGTGTTTGCTGTATCACTGCAGTTTTCCTATGCAATCAAATGAGACCACAACATCTGCCATGGGGGGAGGAAGAGGGGGAAGAGGGAAGAGGCTGTGGGAGGGGGGAGAAGAGTACAAGGAAGTCGAGTGTAGTGAAAAGAGATACATAATTTTCTAAATGTGTTTAAAGGCACAACGCAAGATTTTAAATGAAGACTGAACTTCCACTTTCAGAGCATCCACAAGCCTAGCTTTTCTTTTGATCCTTCTTAAACATCTGTATTTTTTTAAAAAAATTAAACCCAAATGATTCCGTATTGGAAAGTGAGGATCGAAACAAGTGGGCAGGGTCACAGATCCACTTTCAGAAGGGGGTCACCAGAATTTATAAATTAACGTAGAGATGTCATAATATGAATATTTGCATTTCCTCCTTGTCCAAATAAAGTCATAAAATTCTGCTGGTGTCAAAACTCGAAGACGTGTTCCTATAGAATACCCCGTAATCTGAATGATTGCAGCATGCCTCTGTATAAAAAATAATTGCTTTGAGTTTTCAGAATCTGGTCTTGCAGAGGAGGCTTGTCATGTTCAAACTACTAATTTGCTGTCGCCACTTTATTGAAAATAGCCTGTAAGTTGTTATTAAATGTATCGACTGAACGACAGGGAGAGTAGTAAAACTGCCCCTTAAGATGGCTTTTAATAGGAAGACCGAGAAACAAATTTTGCAGCAGCATCGATTTGAAGAGTTCAATCAAAACTCCATTTCAAAACTAATTAGTCTGAGATCCGCGACACATTGACACGTTCTTGCAGAATCAGGAATGGTTACAAAGGGAAGGCTAGAATAATACACTGGCAGGACCTCTAGCCAAAGGACAGCACTGCCTGGAAGCTCTGGGGCCACTGAGATGGTTGGGGTCTAAAGCTTGACCAGGAGAACCGAGGAAATCCGATGGGTGGGTTTTTCTTTCTTTCCCTCCCTTCTCCCTGGCCCCCCCTCTCCCCCTCCAAGCACTGGATTCACTTGAGCTCTGGGTGACACCATAAATAAAGTTTAGAGAACAGGGTGGGCAGAGAAGAGAACCACATTGGGGAAAAAGTATGGGCAATGGCCAGGTTTTCTCCATCCCCCCAAAAGGAATGGAAAAGAAATCTTAGGCAACAACTACAAAAAGTTAAAAACCTGTCAGTGGAGCAAAATGCATGTTGGGGACTAAGAGGGATGGGGGGGAGGGGTCGGGTGCAGAGTGACCAGAATAACCGAATCGAGGACCAAATATCCCCTTGTGATGAATATGAGCTCCCTATAAGTATTTCTGAGAACAAGAGTCTGTAATTACGGCTGCCACCACCCCCAACAGGTTCATTCGTACCACACCATCTTAAAAACACACTTTCCCAGCACCGATCTGATTGTGCTGCCTGAGTGTTCATTTATTTAACAATTCACCCTGAGTAAAGTCAGCTGCACGTCTTTGGCAGCTAAGTGTATTTTAATAATCCGTGCAGTCATATGTAATCCAAAAGCTTTTCACACATCTTATTTTCCCCAGCACTGCCTCCATAACCTTTCAGAGAACAATCAACCCCACCCCATCCCCAATCACATGATGTACAAAAGAGTAGAAAATTATAGTTACAAAGTTTGGAAATGACTAAAATTTCCTCATGGCTAATGCACTATTTAGCAACATATTAATGCGGTTGGAGATTGTTCCAGGCCCTTGTTTCATGGAGGCCTCAAGAGCCTAACGGCTGATGTCTCTAAACACACTGTACATTGTCCTCTCCCCCTTCACCCAGGATGAAGGCGACTATTAGAAACTGGACTTTTTTTCCCCTGAAAAGTTTTTTTTTCTTTTTTTTTCTGTGAGGCTAGAGAGTTAATTATCTAACCAGGGGGACTGTCCAGGACAGTGTTTGATTTAAAAGGCTCGAGGCTTTAGGTGCTCAATTAAGTAGCTATCGGTCTCAGACTGGACTTTAATGGGCTCTTTTCTCTTTAACTCAAGCTACGGGGAGATATACCCCAGGTCAGGCTAATTAAAGCCAGGGGACTCTTTAATTGTGATGACAGAATCGGTTTCAGTTTCCTTTCTTTGGGTCCTCAGTCCAAGAAGGTCGTTAATATTTCAGCATTTGGGCAACGCAATCAATCACAAACATCAAGCGGTCCCTTATATGGAAAAGAAGAAGCCGGAGAAAAAGGAGAAACCCCCCACAACCCTGCACTCTAAAGGTGGTTCGCTCTTAGTTGCAGAACTCCCATGTAGCATGGATACTATTTGTCAGCTCTGCTCCCAACTCTCTCCCCATGACGTTAAGAGATGGAGGAGGAAGGAAGGAAGGGGAAAATAGGCGTATTTTTAGTTTGGTATCACAGCTCAGCATCATCTTGGAAATCTGATGACCAATAGCTGGGCTCATTTTCAACTATGTTACTACTTTAAGGAGCAAACATGTAATATTAAGAGATTCCTGGAGGTGTTTCCTAAACGGAGATCAGGCAAACCAGGGCAGCATTTCCAAAGGGGGTGGTAAAATACACGTTTCTACCTACAAGTAAGTCTATCAGCAACCTATCAGAAGAGAAAAATACACATCTACAAGCCACTGATCCAAAAGCAATTGGTTTTCCTGCAAGTTCCTATATTTAATCTAAATTCTGCACTAGCTATATTAAAACCTAACAAAGAAATGCAACACAGAAATTATGCCTGCAGCCAAGTCCATTAAAGGTACTTCAGAATAACTAGAGACCGAGCACCTTAAAAGCCCCAGAAGCTATTGATACTTAAGAGGGGGGCTGTGCATAATGGCAACTACTGCATTAGAAAGAGGGGGAAAAAAAATCAGCCAAATTACGCTTGGTTAATTCAGAGTAACAGATCTGCCCCCAAGTGAATTGGAGGCCTTGAATTAATTCTGTTATGACAAATCAAGATAAACGTTCCCCCTAAATTGCATGCGATTTAATTAATTTTTGAGATCCTGGGTTTTTTTTTTCTCCTAGCTAATAGTTCACATGCTCCTATGCTGTCATTGTGCTTGAGTGGGCAGACTTCAAAGTGATATTAAATAACCAACTATTAGATTTACCTAGCACGTCCTATTGGAAAAATGCCATTTAATTACCTAGCCTGTTCAATTAAAGGGACAGCATTCTCTGAATATAGCAGCTTGCTGTTGATTACCAGGGAAATGAACTCGCCTGCCTGGCGGCTCCTAGATTTCTACCACCACTGTCCCTCCCCCAAACCCCAGCCTCAACACACTTAGGCGCACGCACACGCGCACACACACACACACACACACACACACACACCCCACTCTGAACCCCCTCCCCCTGCTGCTGCTGCCGTCTCCTCCCTCCCCCAGCCCCCTACCCCGCCCCGCTGCACGGTGCAGACTGCGGCTGCGGAGAGCCACGTGAATTGTAAAGAAGGGAGCACGCAGCAGCGAGAGGCGATAGCTTTTCTCCAGCGGAGCTCCCGCCCTTTTGCTCGCCCCAGGCCCGGGGCGTCTGCTCTGCTCCGCCCTGCACCGCAGCGGCAGCAGCAAGCGACGGCGGAGGCAGCGGCGGCTGCGGCTGCGCTGCTAGAGTCAGCCGTCGGGGTACGGCTCGTGCGCCGCCGTCGCACCCACCCCCCACCCCCGGCCCCTACTTGGCCTAGTTCGCGGGCCTGCAAGCCCGGAGAAGTCGAGCAAACCAAACAGCCCGGGACTCACACACTGCCTTCCGCTGGATTTCCTTTTCCCTCCCCCACTCCGTAAGCCCCACCCGTCTCTCCCCTAACTTCCTTCTCCTAAGGCAGCTGCAGGACCCACGAGAGGAGGAAACGGGGTGGGGGGGGGGGAAGAGAAGGGAGACTCAAAGGGACCAGGAAGCAAAGGAGTCCAGAACAACTTTGCCGCACAAGACGGTGGGGGCGCTTCCAAAATCTTAGGACTAGCAAAAGATTGGGGGGGGGGTAGAGAAAGGCAGTGAGTAGGATGGCCTGGGCCCCTTTAAGAACCGCCAGAACAACAGCCCCCCTTCCCCAACTCCCCCCCAACCTCCAGACTTCCCCTCCCTCTCTCAGAGGCCAATTTTGTTAATTAAATGTTTTGTTTGCAACGGGGCTCTCATTCATTTCGGACACGTCATTCTGAGCAGATCTAAGCCAGAGACCAGATCTCATTAGATAAAGCCCATCAGAACTAAGAGAAAATGGAGGAACCTCTAATTAAAGCTTTTAATTGTGTGCGGATTCCCGGCTGCTGGCGGCTGGAGCTGGGGCTGCGGCAGCTTTATCTGAAATCTTGAGAGTGAGGGCAGAAGCCCTGTCGTTACTCTCCACCCAAAGGATCCTTAGCCTTAAAGGGGTGGTAGGGGGAGGGGGCAGCAAGGTAATTCATCTCCCCTCCCCACCTCCCCCTCCAACACTTTAGCTCCCCTTCCTTCCCACTCAAGGCACAGCTGACTTGCCTGCCTCTCCCAGTTTACCCAATGAAGGTAGATTCTGCAGCTTTTAGCCAGATCTGGGTCGTTTTCAAAAGCCACAACCTCAAGACAGTTTAAAAGCCCCTTAATAAATCGCTCTGTGGTCCCAGCCCCGGCTCAGGAGTGCACCAGAGTCCCTTTCACCTGGCGGCAGTCCGCTTTAGCTGATCAATCCGCTTTTCACTTTGTTATTCGCGTCTAATTTTCCCCCAGCGACTCTGATTAAGAGTTGTGCACATGGATTTGGCCTCGGATAAGGGAAGTGACAGCTCTTCGGACTGGGGGGTGGGGAATGGTGGGAGAGGGAGAAAAGTATAGGTCAAGTCACTTCTCGATAAACAAACCCAAACCCCACCCCCAGCAGGCCTGGCAAGAGCCTCCCTCGCTGAAACTGCCCAGATCCATTTGGGAATTTGGGTGGGTGGGTGGGTACTGGGTGCTAGAAGAGGTGCCTAGACTTTTCTGTTTGGGGTGGCAGGCTGAAGACTTTGAACTTGTCAGAGTTCAACTCAATAAATTAAAGACTTTACAGATCTCCTAGGAACATCTAAATATTCATTCGAGTAGCCCAGTTCAAGTTTCAGTGAATGCCTCCTCACTCCTGCACAAGCTAAGTTCAATTATCCAGATCCAAGAAGAGGAAAAAGTCAGAAGATGGAAGAGGTCCATCAACTCTGAAACCCCCAAAGCTGATCACACTCCATGTTCATAATTGCTGAGAACACAGAGAAAGAAAATGGGTATTCATTTTTGGCCCCCATGAAATAAGTCTTATGCCTCAACTTGCCTTGGGGAAATTCAAATGGACTAGAGGCATCTTCTCTTTTTAATTAGTGACAACCAGAAGGGAAGGTTTGTTTGACGGCTTTTGAGGGTTATGAAACTGTACCACCATTCACTGCATCTGAACAGTTGTGTCATTTTTTCCCCCACTTCAAACCAAACCTCTTCTTATCCACAGTTCTGCTCTATTTAATTACAACACAGTCAGGATTATGGTGCTGCTGGATTGAAGACCAGCAAAGCATTACCAAACTGTGCCCCCCCCATGAGTTGATTTCCCAACATTTACTGCTGAAAGGATATTTAGTAACTACTGCCATTTCCCTTTAAAAAATAAAACCCTTTTCTTCCTTTATTCCTTTCTTCTATTGAGTCCATTGAGAAGGCAAGCGTTGGCCCGAGGTTGCATTATTAAAATAAATAAAAACTCTTAAATACCCCCAACATTTTAAACTAATGACAATTGAATGACCATTTCCTTATTCATGCTCAGAATATACTATTTACATCCTTCACAACCTAATGGAAAATAAGGCCAATGCTCCAAAAATAAACTTTTAAGGTATTATAAACCAATTGATTCCTCCACAAGGAAAAGAAAATGCAGCGACTTTCCTATTAACTATTAAAGGGGGAGGGGAAAATACTTAAGAATACTCTTGGCATTTACATTAAAAACCCCAAACATTTAAATAGAATGCAATTCATCCTAAAACTGTGTATTTCTCTTATGCCAACCATGGTCTTTTTTTTTTTTAATTACTGGATGTTGAAATAGAACACCTCCAAGAA
Source organism: Dromiciops gliroides (assembly GCF_019393635.1). Taxonomy (NCBI): domain Eukaryota; kingdom Metazoa; phylum Chordata; class Mammalia; order Microbiotheria; family Microbiotheriidae; genus Dromiciops; species Dromiciops gliroides. The sequence continues at coordinate 41,164,122 of NC_057864.1, forward strand.
GCATTCATGTGCATCAGTCTATCAAACCATTTACTCAAATTAAATGTGTGTAATCCTTCAAATGCCTCCTTTCAAATTAATGAGTTTAAGGAGCTTGAGTTCACCTGAAAAGATCCTATAGGCACCTGACCTCCTGAATTCTTTCCATTAATTGCACTGAAACTTGTTAGAAAAGATCATGATGTTACTATACATTAACTAAAGAATGCAAAATTAACATATTTCACAGTTGTTTTTCACAATCTGTTTGGAGAACTAGGGTGGTAGATGCACACACAGGAGCACACACTCAGAAAGGATGGTAACTACACACATTCCCTCCCCCCCCAAACAAAACAAAACAAAACAAAACAAAAACCCTGACCTCTTCTTAAGGAAATATCAACCTTTTTCTACATTGCAAACCACAAAATTGTAAGTTCCTGGACATAACAAACAAACAAACAAACAGTATAAAGACAAACTTTACCACTAGATTCTTTGGCTACGAGCAGAATTACAGGCCTTTACACTGATAGTTAATCAGTCTTTTACAAGGAGTGTAAAGAATGAGTCACTCTCTTCCACTCAAAAAAGTTTAAAGGTGCTTGTGTAAATATTATAATTAATCAGATACCACCATGGGTAAGTCACTTCCCCTTAACTAGTTTTATTTTGAAGCCAACTGGCTGTCTGTCGTTTCTCTGTAAATACCACTGCCCAACCTTTAGGAAAGCAGATTACACTGCCTTTTGATTTTTGTTTATTTTTAGTGGGGACTCCTTTTGGATTGGCAGCCACATGAAAGAGAACAGGGGGCCCCCACGGTCTTCCCCCTGGGCCTCCCAGTAATAACCTGAAGCTGGGCACTAAGAAACATTCTTACAGAGCGTGGGGGTTCACAGCTAATTTACAATAAAAACTAGACCGGGGCTAAGAAAGCAAACAATTGCAACTTCTATTCCCTCTGCCAACTCGACCTCCTTTTTCTTTTTTCAGTCCTTTCACACCCAGAAAGGGTGATAGGGAAGCAACAGTTGATTGTGGCAGGTACATGTCCCCCCCCCCCCCAACTTTGCGTTCCTGGGACTCCCCAAGCCCACCAGATCTCACAGACATACAGCAGCATCTGCTTACCTAATGTAGTCATTTCTGCAAAGGATCATACCGCTCTTGGTGTAACAGGACGTGCCAATGTCCCCAAGCTGAGCCTGGCAGCAGGAGCACTTCAGGCACCGGCTATGCCAATAGCTGTCCATGGCATAGAGCAGGAAGCGGTCTGCGATCTTGCCCCCGCAGCCGGCGCACCTTTTCCAGGAGAGGGCGCCCGCCGTCACCGGGGGAGGCTGCGAGCTGCTGCCCGGATTCACCATGGTCTATAGGAAGGAAAGGAAGGAGACACAAAACAGGGAAAGGGGGGGGGGGGGGAGTTTGAATCAAGCGGCTGATCGCCCGCGTGTGTATGTGCGTGTGTGTGTGAGTGTGTGCGCGCAGAGGGTCCGAATTTCCTTTCCCCAAAGGGCTGCTGATAAGTGGGGGGGGGGGGCAGGCAGGAGAGGTAAGGTCAGCAGTGGTAGGGCGAGGGAGGAAGGAAGGGACACAAACCAGACACTCTTTCAAAAGCACTTTTCCCAGGGCTCGGTTCCGAATCCAACGAGGCTCCCTCTGAACTTTGCAGAGCAGCCCACACTGACAACTTCAGCTTGGCGACTGTCAAAAGTCTTCTAGCGAGAGAGGCTCTGCAGTGCGATTCACTACTTCCCACCCACCCACCCCCAACTCCCCGCCCCTGCCTCCGCCTATTCCTCCCCCCCCCCCCACCACCTCGGCACCGCATCTAGTCCCTAGAAAATGAGGGTCATTTACCCCACCGCCTCACCCCCAGTCCCAGCAGTGGAGGCAGGAGGACGAGCAGAAGCAGTGTGGGGAAGTTAGCAGTCAGGGAGGCCAAGGCCAGGCTCCCCACCCCCCACAGCCCCCTACCCCCATGTCATGCCCAACTCTGGGAAGTGCAGCTGGAGCTCAAGTTGGGAACACTTCAGTTTCCTGAAAGGGAGGGAGGGAGAGAGGGAGCAGAGGGAAATAGAGTGGGGGTGGGAGGGGAAAGGGGGATGGAGGATAGGAGTGGGGGGAGAGGGAGAGAGGGAAAGAGTGCAGTGTGTAAAGTTGCGAAACTGGTTTTTCGGATTTTTTAAACAGCACCTTTCACATGCCATTGTGGTGACGGCCATCTCCCATTATTGTTCCAAATCTCATTTCATTCTGAAGATCAATGAGTGTTTTCTCTGGGTTTTCAGGACACCGGCCAGAATAATAGATCATTGAACTTTAGGACGCCTGTTAACTTCCTATACAAACACACTCCACTTTTGTCTCGCTAATCTGCCCTTGATCAGTAATTTAAATGCTAAAGCTTTGTTCCATCAAAAAAAAAAAAAGGGGGGGGGGAGGTAGGGAGAGAAGGAGGAGGAGGGAAGAACTTTGCAGATAATCTGAGAGTGAGAATGATCAAGGGATACACTAGTTAAATTCGAGCTAGCCAGGCTGTCACCAAAAACGGCTTAAAAAAAAAATTCCCCCACACTTTCTAAATGAATGCCACAAGAGAGGCAGCAACTGGGGGATAATATAGGAATCAATTTATAAAGCTTAGACTAAACCGATTAATTTGTGGCCTCCGATCCCGAGTCCAATAAACTCCAAGTGTTCCTCCAGTCACTTATACTATAAAAAGATCAAGTTATTTACTGCCAATTAAGCAGCATGTTTTTGTCTTTGTCCTTTGTAAGCCGAGTGTGTGTACTCATACCAAGGCTTTGGGCCATCTCCTAAAGGCATTCAGACTGATACCTCCGAAGAAAGGCAGCGAACTTTTTTTTTTGCCTGCCCCTGGCCCAACTTGGTGGCTGGCAAGAGGGGAGGTACCAAGAACCAAGTCCCCGGGTTGCTAAAATAGGCCGATTTTTAAACACATTTCCTCGGAAAGCGTCCCTGAACGTGTCTCTAGCGACCACACAATAAACCAGAAAAAGAACTCCACCAATTAAGCTGTAACAAAACCCCGAGACTTTGGAAACAGGACCACTCTAAAACCCATTAGCATTGCATTTATCCGAATGCATCATACCTTTATGTAAATTGATTTATCTGATGCATTTACTCGAGGAATTGCTTTTTGTTACAATTTCAGCCCTTACCCAAATGAATCTGCATTTCCTGCCCAGTCTTAAAACAGTTTCCCTTTACGTTTTAATCGCTTTGAATTCCTTTTAAGGGGGGGGGGGGGAGAAGAGAAAGAGGCGGGGAGAGAAACCATGCTGCTTATCCCCAATCTTTGGTGAGAAGTAAATATATATATATATTTATATATATATATATATATATATGTATGTGTATATATATTTTTTCTTTTAAAAGGAAACATTACACTGAGCAAAGCATCCAGTAACCCCATTAGCTAAAGCTCTTAAGGACAAGCAATACCTTAATGCTGATTAAATCTAAAAGGGATGATGAATCAAGGACTGACCAGAAACTGACTCCCCAGATAACTAAGGACGGGCCCTCATCAAGTTTCATTTAGAGTTGGAGGGAAAAAAAAAAGCTTTTAAGTTAAATAGGCTTATATTCTAGTAATTACATAGCCGAACAATTTAGGTCCTGGGATAGAGTCAGTGAAACAGAAAGCAGAACTGGCAGCTAGAGGTAAAATAAGCCCCCCTTTAACAACGTCTCTGGTGTTTTTTAATGGAGACCAAGGGAGGGACAGGCGTAGAGCAGGCAATTTGTAGCACAAAAATGGATGCTTAATTCATGTCTTGATTTTAATTAGGTGATTCACCGGATTTCTCCTGGATTGAAACAAAAGACTTATAAGCCAAAAGGAATTTTTTTTTCTTGAAAAAAAAAAGACACTAATACAAAACCCTGCCCACTTTGATCCTTACTGCCACTGTTTCAAAAATAGTGTTTACTGGGGGGGGGGGGTGAAGAGGGGTTGGGGGAGGAGAGGCAAGACTATTTTTCTTCACCTCAATTCATAACCGAAACAGGCAAAGCCTTTCACTTCTGGGCTGGAAAGGCGCTCCCCCCTCCCCCCCCCCAAGCCCTCTCCTTCGAACAAGCCCTTTTGTAAGCAGGGACCGCTACAAAGCTGACGGCCCTGGTGCTCGCCTGCCTGCCGGCCTGCCGGCCTCCTGGTCGGTCCACCCGCCTGCCAGCCCGCCCGCCAGCCTGCCTTCCTCTATAGTTTCAGACTCTCTCATTATCTAAGCCGACGTATTGTTTACTTGCAATTTGGGACGGGGAAGGGAAAGCAGCCAAAGAAAACAACCAAGGTACAGGACACCCCCCGCCCCCCCCCCCGCTTCCCGGTCCCCGGGCCACCAGCACCACCAACCCCCCCCCCACCTCCTCCACACACACCTCCCGCCCCATCTCATCTCCCCAGCAAGTCCGCTTACCTGCTTTTCCCCTATATTGCAAAAGGACGGCGGCGGCGGCGGCGAGACCTCAGCGGAGCCGCTCGCTCGGCTTCCCCGGGGCTGGTGGACTGATGGAGCTGGATGGATGGATGGATGGATGGATGGATGGATGGATGGAAGGAGGGAGGGAGGGAGCGAGTTCTTCTTGCAGAAGTGGAGTGGAGGGGGGGAGGAGGAGGGGGTGGGACAAGGTAATCTTTTTTTCTTTCTTTCTTTCTTTTTTTAATGCGCGGCTCTATTGGTGGGTCGGGTGCCCCCCACCCCCAGTGAAGTGGCCGCCCGGCCCAGGAGCAGAGGGTTCAGTCTCAGTCCTTCTCTTTCTCTTCCTCCTCCTCCTCCTCCTCCAGCTTCGCTCGAGCAGCTGCAAGGCTGGCTGGCTGGCTAGCTCTCGGGCCCCCGCGAGCTGCTGGGCTTCAGGCGCGGCGGCGGCGACGACTGCTGCAGTCGCTGCTGCAAGTTTGGCAATGTGGCTTCACTTTGTATATTCGGCACCCCCCCCCCGCCCTCCTGGCCCCCCCTCCTCCTCCTCCTTCTCCTCCTCCTCCTTCCTTCCCTCCCTCGCTCGCTCGCTCTGGTCTGGCGGAGGCGGAGGCGGCGGCGATAGCTGAGATCCAGAAAGCGGCGGCAGCAGCGGAAACAACAACAGCCCGGGCGGGCGGCTGGGCGGGCGAGCAGGCGGAGTCCCTCGGAGGCCACTCAGAGCAGCCTTCCGGAGGAATGCAAGCACGAGGAGTGGAGAAAGCGGAGCCGGGGGCAAGCCCGACAGCCGGGTGGAAGCAGGGCAGCCGCTGCTGCTGCTGTCCGTGCTGCTGCTGCTGCTGCCGCCGCCGCCACTGCCGCTGCCTCTACTGCTGCTGCCGCTGCCCGGCTCGAAGGCGGCGCTGGCCTCTCGCCCGCTCGCGCTCTCCCTCCGCGGCTCTTACACATGTGTTACTGACAGAGCAAAATCCCAACTACTCTCCAGCTTAGCCGCCGACGTCAGCGACCCTCAGCCACTGCGCGGCCGGATTGTTCAGGCGGAATAATAAAACCTGCCAATCCGGGGAAGGACAAAGGGATGACTGAAACCGGAGGCGGGGGTAGCAGGGGGGAGGCGAAGGGGAGGGAGGAGAGGGAGGGGGAGGCGAAGGGGAGGGAGGAGAGGGAGAGCGAGGTGGAGGAAAAGAAGTGGAGGGAACTGGGGGAAAGGAAAGGGCAGTATCAGGTGGGAAACGACTGCAGCAGCAGAAGGCAGGGACCTCGCTGCTCCCCTTTGCTGCTGCTCATGCTGCTGCTGCTGCTGTCGGATGCTTGCTGTGCCCAGGGCACTGAAGTAAGGAGGCTGGAAGTGGTCTCTCACCGGCCCACGCTGCCCGCGTGTCCGGGGCTGGGACACCTACTTGTTCTCAAGGATTTCGGGGGCATCCCCATACTCTTCAGCCTGGGCCCTGAGAAAACTTTGGCATCTCTCATGTCAGTGACTCCCCAACCCACCTAAGCGGGTGAGGGGGGTGTCCTCAAGCAAAATACAGTACTTATCCTGTTGTCCCAGGAGCAAGGGACTGGCGAGTTTCACACACACACACACACACACACACACACACAGAAACCTTGTTGGCTCAAATGTTTGGGTTCAGAAACTTAAAAGGAAGTTTGGTTAACGGGAAAACAAAAAACAGAGCAATCTTGCTTTTCCTTACCTAAATTTTTAGAGGAGACTTTTTTTTTTTTAATCTCCCTTGACCCAAAAATAAACCAAAGCACATAGTAGGCTCTCAGGGAATAATCGCTAATGATCCTGCGCTCATTGACACAGCTGAAGAAATCTTATGAAGGCGATAGCCACGCGTGCCTTCCTTAGTCTGCCACCCAGCTTGCTGTAAGGAGAAGAGCCCATTTCTCCCAGGCATCCAGAAGCAAAGTTCTGAACAATAAGGCCAGATTAGCAATCACACAGGCTTTGGAGAATAAAGACGCTCACTTTCAGTATAAATCATATGTTTGGAGGCAATGTTCTCAGAATGTTGGAGCTCAGGAACACCCACAGTCAGAGAACCTGCAAGTGGGTCTCTCTTCCCCCTGCCTCCTGCTGTCAACTTCTAAAGTTTCAATTCAGGATTCCACTTTACACTGCAAAAGAGGTAATAAAAGTCCCATTTGCTGGACCAATATTAGGTCTAATTGTTAGTGGAAAGTTGTGGAGGGATGGTCTTGGGAAAGTAGTTGTGGTTTAGTAGATGAGTCTTGGCCTTCCTGTCAGACAACTGGGTCTGACTTCCCAAGCCTACAGTTCTAAGTGATATTGGGCAAGTCTGCTATAGCTTAATTTCTTATAGGACTAGGTGATGGTAATTTCCTTTTGGACTCTCACCTTTTACCATCCTTTTAAGGAAGTGGAATGAAATCAGCTCTCTGGGATAATTTTATCTCTTCCATATTATGTTTCTGATGAGAAGACAAGAAAATTACCTAAAGAACCCAGTTAGGGGGCAGCTAGATGGCACAGTGGATAAAGCACCTGCCCTGGATTCAGGAGTACCTGAATTCAAATATGGCCTCAGACACTTGACACTTGACACTTACTAGCTGTGTGACCCTGGGCAAGTCACTTAACCCCCATTGACCCAAAAAACAAAAACAAAAACAAAAAACCCAGTTAGAAGGGCTCAGTCTTCACAAGCCATGATTTCACTATCTGCAAGTTTTACAGATTTTCAAAATTTAGGCTTCCAAAGAAATAGCAATAATATCTGAATGGTGACTGTGCACCAAAAAATAGCAGAAAATGGTTTAAAATAAACAACCTTGGGGGCAGCTAGGGGGTGCAGTGGACAGAGCACCAGCCCTGGATTCAGGAGGACCTGAGTTCAAATGTGACCTCAGACACTTGACACTTATTAGCTGTGTGACCTTGGGCAAGTCACTTAACCCTACTTGCCTCCCTAAATAAGTAAGTAAGTAAATAAATAAATAAATGAAACAAACAACTTCAGTATCCTCTGATTTTGGGCTAAAAGGGAAGTTATTTGGTTCAACCTTTTCAATTTACAGATGAGGAACCTGAGACCCAGAAAAGTGCCCAAAATCATACATAGCGAGTGGCTGAGCCAGAATTCAAACTCAGGTCTTTGGAGTCCCCATCTGGCATAATTTGCATCATACCCTATTTCAAAGCATATAAAAACCTACTATGTACCTAAATTAATACTCTTCGGTTAACTTAAAATATCACAGAGATTAAAATTTGTTGATCGGTATCAAAACTCTGAATATTCTTAATTACTTCACTTTGGACTGGACCTGCGCTGAAGAAGTGCCCTCAGGTTGGTATCTTCTCTTGCAATTGACTGTCTTACAAAGGTGGAAGGTTAGTAAGTCAGTTAACAGACATTTAAGAGATTACTATGTGCCAGGCACTGGGCTAAGTGCAAATGCCTGGTTCTTGCCCTCAAAAAGTTCACATTCTAATGAGGCAAGACAGCACATTAAAATCTGTGCACATAAAATGGAGTACCATGAATAGGTTCACACAGCCAGTGTATGTCCCAGGTGGAACAGTGAGCTCAGGTCTTCCCTGGTGTACTCTGCCATGGTTATGACGGGGCAGGAATGTGATCATAAGAGGTTCAATAATGTAGAAATTTAAGATACCCCCCCCATCTCCAAACAAAAATCCCCACTCGCTCTGTAAGCCTTGATGAAGGGGCTCAGACAAAACCAGACAGAAGATGGAATTCTATACCCATCGAAGTAGCAGATCTTAATTTCCTAACTCAATTTTTCTCACGTAAATAATTTATCAGCATAAAAGTGAGATAACACCAGTTCATAATGGGGGTGGGGAGGGGAAACAGGGAGAGACGATTAAATTTAGGTCAATAATGAAAAACACATTTTGGGTATATTTCTCAAGCAAAATGCCCTCCAACAAGGTGAGAATGAAGCAAGCCCTGTCTGAGATTTAACTGGCCAACCGCTGAGGACCAGTTAGGCTACTAGACAGACCCAGGTAGATGTGTCTTCTTGGGAGCAGCTGATAAAACTGATGCTGCAAGAAAGGCAAAAGGGGCCTCCTGGTTTGCTCCCGGATTAAAGGCTGTTCAACCCCTCTGGTCTGAGAAGCAATATTTTCACCCACAATGTGGAGGGAAGTGTTTTTACCAGAGATGTTTGTTTGCTGAGGTTGTGGTTGCATAAATACAAAAGAGATAATGGTTAACGATGTCTCTTCAGAGGCATCTGGAGTAAATCAGTACGCTGTAATCAAAATCCAGGTGTACTTTAACCAGAGCGCCACCTCTGGGTAGTCTTTATTTCTGCAGGTTGAGCCTTCCCAAGGACTTTCTCATCTAGAGGAGCTAGAAGGTTTATAATCTGAAAGTCGTTTCTGGGATGCAGCAGCCACTTGGGTGCATCTATTTTTCTTAGTGATGCTGCAGAAAAGTTAAACACACACAGAGAGGTTTGTTCTTTCAAAGCAGGAAAGGTTTACCTATGAAGCCACTCAAAATTTAAAATGATGGAAAATATTATCTACAACAATAATCCCTGTAGATCTGTCTAATTTGTATATTAAATTAAATATCATATTAAGAATGACAATTGATTTCAATTATTATAGTATTGATTATAGCATATAAATTATGAAGTAATTGAGAGGTAGTCTGACATAGTAGATAAAGTGCTAGACCCACATGAAGTCCTGGGTTCCAATCCTGCCTTAGATGTTTATTAGCAATCACATTATGAGCAAGTCTGTTAATCCATCTGAGCCTCAGCCATCTCTCTAAGACTCTGAGCTATATAGAGTCATTGTGTCTGGGGCAAGATGTCTTGCATGAACAAAATCAGTTATTTGACATTAAAAAATAATTATGCATTATCACTCCATGAAGATCAGGATGATAGCTCCTTGTTCATCATTCTGCATAATCATCTCCAAGTGAGGGGTCCCTTGCCCTAGGGACATGTGTCATGTGTTATTTATCCCTTTAGCAGTCTGATGGAGCCCATGGACCCCTTCTCAGAATGGAGATTTCTAATCATAAGATTAGAAAGGAAACTGATTATATTGAAATAGTTGTATATATATATATATATATATTTTTTTTTTTGGTGAGGCAATTGGGGTTAAGTGACTTGCCCAGGGTCACACAGCTAGTAAGTGTGTAAAGTGTCTGAGGCCAGATTTGAACTCAGGTCTAGGGGCAGTGTTCTATCCACTGTGCCACCTAGCTGCCCCCAAAATATTTTTTAAAAGGACCAAATTCATGGACCTTAGGTTAAGAACCCCTGCCCTCCAGATCAATAGGTTTAAAACAGGAACTGACCTGAGAAATTATATAGTCCAACACCCTACACACACATGCACACACATATACACACATACACACACACAGATGCTAAACTGAATTCTTATTGTTACTAAATCTGATTTTAGTGATCATAGGATCATAAATTTTAATCTGGAAGAGACCTTAGAGTCCATTGAGTTCCACTGTCCCCTTTGACAGACAGGTGAACGGAAGCCTGGAAAAGCTGACTTGCCCAAGGTCACATATTAAGTAGAAGAGATGGGATTACAGCATCTCCAATCCCCCCCCACCCCCACCCCAGGTGCTCCTTCTAAGGCACCAAATTACTTCCACAATAAATATAGGATATCTTCTACTACCTCCCCTTTTTAAGGTAGAGGATCGGAGTTTAAATCCTGCCTCAGTTATGTATCTGATCCTGTGCAATTCATTTAATTCCTCTGGGAATAAGTTTCTTCATCTATAAAATCAAAGGGTTGTACTGAATGACCTCTTCATACAGGTCTCTTTAGCTAGAGATCAGATAACCCTATGAGGATGTAAATCAAATTTAGCTGCAACATAAGAACTCCATTTCCCCTTCCTGGTTTTCTCCCGCTCCTTTTCTCCTTGCTCCCTCTGATCTCCTTTGCTGTTATTTTCCTATTCCTCTTCCTTTCTACCTGTGATCTCTGCTTTTCCTCTAGCCAATACTTTATAGATGAAGATAATTCTTTCTGAGCATCCCCTTCAGCCAGCCAGAGACTCAAGGCATTGGCCCTGTCTGGGCTGCCTATCTGGCCGGCCCTGAGATGGCCATGGCCCGTCCTGAGATTGATGTGGTGGCAGGAAAGGCAAAAAGCCATTGGCTGTTTCTAAATAAGAAGTCATTTACACAAAGTGCAAAATTGTTGCTAAAAGACTCACTCTTTGGAAATAACAAATGATGGAACTTCCTTCTCTCTTGCCAGTAGAGTCAGGGGACTGTGGGGAAAGGGTTCTGTATAGGGCAGTAAAGAACAAAGGCTTATGGGAAAACAGGCAGAGATATGGAAGTGACTTTGCCTGGCTAAGTTTGCCTTTGGAGAAAGAAGCCTGGGTGGGTGGGGTGGAGAGTGGGAGTATTACAGAGACTTTTTTAAAAAAAGTAGTTCTAAATCCAACAGTTTCTATGAAAAGACAAAGTGTTCCCCCTTTCTAATTGACAACCGCATGTCTGTGAATTTTGAGAGTCAGCTAGTAAGACAGAAAAAGGATTTCATTTGGAACCAATAGGGAGACCTGAGATTTAGTCGTAGTTCTGACACTAGCTGTGTAATCCTGAGTATACTTCTCCCTGCCTCAGTTTCTCCATTTGTAAAATGGAGATAATATTTATGTTCAGCCTCTATTACAATTACACTCAAGAGGCAGTGGGGAACTGGGGAGGTCCTTGTGTCAGTAAGACCTGGGTTCGAGTTTGGCCTCTGACCCTAAAAATCAGTCAAGGAATCCCTCAATGCCCTGAGATAACTCTATGAGCAGGTACCGACTACATTGCTATAGGAAGTTTCCTGATGGAAATATTCCTCTATAACAGTGAAATCACAACTGCAGTTTTGAAAAATTGCATTACCCATCTCACAAGGAAAGGATTTTATAAATCTTAAGGCATGAAATAAATGTGTTGTTGTTAAATAAATCCGTTCTCTATATTGGCACTCTGCTTTTTACAAATTGAGAAACTGAAGCCTGGGAAGGTTAAGATATGACCACAAGGTCACAGAGTTAATACATAATAAATAAATAGCAGGAGATTTAACTTTTAAAATATGCCAGAGAAGGGGCAGCTAGATGGTGCAGTGGATAGAGCACCAACCCAGGATTCAGGAGGACCTGAGTTCAAATCTGACCTCAGACACTTGACACTTACTAGCTGTGTGACCCTGGGCAAGTCACTTAACCCTCATTGCCCCACAAAAACAAAACAAAATATGCCAGAGAGTCATGTTCAGAAGAAATGATGTTGGGGGGAAAATTGCGCTATGGCTAAGAAATCATCTTATTTTCCCTCTTTGATAAACAGTAAAACAGATCTCAAATGAGTACTCAAGAAAATGGTTGATAGCTACAGAAATTCAGGAGAGCTAATATTAATAGGTAAAATTCATATAGCACTTACCATGGGGAGGGTAATAGTAATAATGCGCTTTATAATTGTTTTTTTATTATTATTATTATTTTTTAGTGAGGCAATTGGGGTTAAGTGACTTGCCCAGGGTCACACAGCTAGTAAGTGTTAAGTGTCTGAGGCCGGATTTGAACTCAGGTCCTCCTGAATCCAGGGCCGGTACTCTATCCACTGCGCCACCTAGCTGCCCCGCGCTTTATAATTGTTACCTCATTCAATCTTCCCCACAACCTTGGGAGGTAGATGCTATTACCCCATTTTCCATTTGAGGAAACTGAGGCAGCTAGAATAGCCAAGTGACTTACCCAGGGTCACACAGGTAGTTAAATGTCTCAGGCAGGTCTTCCTGACTTCAGTCCCATTATTCTATCCACTGAACTACTTACTTATCTGACGTGAGTCCAGTAAGATTGTCAAACATAAGATAGATGTATATGTCTCATTTCTTAATTATGCTGGGAACTTAGTTTACAATACAGGAGGCTTCTGGAGAAGATCAGAAAGTTAATGACTTACTACTAGTCATTGTCAATGAATAAAAGAAACATTAGCCAGCATTTTGATGGATCTCAGAGGTCTACCTAGAATATACTGACCAATGAATGCTTTACCCTGTCAATTGTTACTACAATGGAAACAGGAATTTAAAATGGCAAAGCTCAGTCATGGAAACTGTAAGGAAATCCTGATATAAAATGGCGTTTCAAGATGATGACATAATGGAAAAATAGGCCTCAGTTCCCTAACACTCCCCAGTTCAGAAACAACTCTTTTATCAGAAATAGTCAAGTACAAGGTGATGTTCTGAATATTTATCTCTCACTTGGCGGTTAAACTATTACACCATAAAAATAAGCTCAGTTCAAAAGGCAGCATCACATAGAGGATTGATACCTAGCCTTGGAGCTAAGAGGAAATGGGTTCAAGTCTTATTTTGGGCAAGGATTTCCTTTCTCAATGTTCCAAGGAGCTCTCTACCACCAGGTTCTCTTAGACTCAAGTTCTAAATCAGTTGCCAATCTGCATGAAAGGAGTTCCCATACTGATAAAATCATAGATGTGACCCCCCCCCCCAAAAAAAAGCCCACAAAGGGGGCAGCTAGGTAGCACAGTGGATAAAGCACCAGCCCTGGATTCAGGAGGACCTGAGTTCAAATCTAACCTCAGACACTTGACACATGCTAGCTGTGTGACCTTGGGCAAGTCACTTAACCCTCATTGCCCAGCCAAAAAAGAAAAACACACACACACACACAAAGAAGAAAAAACCCTCAAGTTGGGTCTTTAAATTGATTAGTGGTCCCTTAAAGTTTGAGGGAAGCTTTTATATTGATAAATTTCACACTTATAAACATTTTAAAGTAAATATGCAGATTTCCAGAGTTGTGTATATGTGCATGTGTAGAAATATGTTGCTTATAGCCCAGATGATCTATTGAAATTGCACAGAATGGTATATGGGTATTTTGGAAAATCCCAAATTTGGGGAGGTACTTCTCAGATCTGAATTCCTTAGTCCTGGTTCTCCCAATATAATTTTTGGTAAATTGCTTAACCTCTGAAGGCCTTTTCCAGTCTCCTCATCCAGAAAATAAGAACAGTTACTAGAGATCTTCCAAAGGTCTTTTTGTAGACTTCGATCTATGATGCTAGGCTCTTTAAGGCCCTTTCAACCACTCCATAAGTCTTGCAATTCAATTGGTTGTAAACTTGTTTGTTAAATGTAACACTAATGACTCATTTTTTTCCTCCAGGTACACAGGCTTGACGTGGCCAAAGCATGAAATAGGGGCCTTCGAGATCCAAAGGACAGAAGCCACAACTTCCTTGCCCAGTGTCCCTTTAATCATAGCATTGATCTAATTGAAGCTTTTTCTTCCCATGTAAATTTGTGCTGAAATGTAATTTTAGGGGAGAAAATACTGATTTTGATTTACTCACAAACCAAGAAAACACTGATGAAAACGTTGATTGTATTTACTCCTCCTGTTGTAATGAATGACCACATTGGAAAAAAGGGGAGCCTGGTCGGCAGCTGTCTATAAACTTGAAAAATACACATTTCTATTCCATACAGTACCATAAATTTTTAGAATAAAAAGAACAACCAGATATGGATTTAAAAAAAATAATAAAATTGGCTAACTCAATTGACTAAAATGTGTTCCCTCCATGCAGAGGTACACATTATAACGTCATCACTCATTTTTCTGAACATCAATCAAATTTTATAATAAAATTGTTTTTGATGAATCACTACCAGCCTCTCTTCGAGCTCCAAAACATTGAAGGAGAAAGCAAATTTGTCAATTTCTCTATCTGATAAGAAATCACTGAAAACATATTTAAGACCCTTATTCTAAGATGACAATTTCCCCCTTCGTCCTTTCCCTCCCCCATCAGGGATGCTTAAAGGGAAACAGTATAAGCAAAGCTGTTTTCAAATTTGGGGAACCATCCAAAGAATCAACTCAACTTTCTTTGCAGTTTCTTCTCCCAATGCCATCTGCTGTGATCTTTGCCAGCCAGCCCACAGAGAAGTCATTCTGGAACAATACTCTGGAAACAATTTGCTTCAAAGAAAGAACAAAAACTTAAACAAGTCTACCTATGTAAGTGTTTGTTCTAATTAGTGGGTTAAGCCATCCAAGCCAAGCAACCAGATGCTTCTTTGGGTCTTTTGCTTTGGCTGCTGCTCTCTCCTCAGATAACAAGGAAAGTTGCTTAGAAATGCCTACTTACGACCTCTGTCCAGTAGTAAATCCTCAAAAATTATTAGAATATCTGCCTGTTATCATCCCAGTCAGGGAATGAAGTATTGACTATTACTCATGGCCAGGAACCCTCTATACGACACTTCAGTGAAGCTTTGATTATTTCTAGAAGTCACTCTAATTTACAGAAGAACCTTTCTGATTGATCTGCTTTTCCCTCTTCCTCTCCCTCTCCCTATTTTGAACCTATCAGTAAATAGGACAGGTATGGATGGTTTCAACAAGCTACAGTCATCATCAAGAGAACCTCATCTCTTCAATTGCTGCTGCTTCTTTTTTTTTTTTTTCCAGTTGAGTTTCTATTAGAACAACAGCTCAGTTTCCCAAGGGTTTTTATCACAGGCCTGTTTTCTCTTGGGAGTTTGGAATAGCCAAGAGAGATGGCAGACTGTGCATCCCCATTGCTCTTATAATTATTTAAATCGTACAGGGCACTGGCAGTTGTGCTGGGCACTGCTGTTTTGACAAGCCTTCGCACACAACCAGCAGATGTGTGGGATGAGACAAATGGCTGGAGGGATTAAAAGAACTCTGAAATATACAGAGGTGAAAGTACATTAGAGCAACAGAAAGAATGACAGAAATGGCGGACTAGGTGGGTCTCATTTGGAGAAACGTCTATTGTGTATTTGATGTAAAACCTGCATAGATCCCAATTCATGTGGCATGATGACCAGGGATATGTAAGCTTCCTTTGGGTGGGAACTGTTTGTTTGTATCCCCAGGACCTAGGGGATTCTGCCTTCCAGAATAGGAAACAATAGGTACTTGTTTAGGTGAATTGAATTGAATTGAACTTTCAGTTCTCTATCATATTATTCATTAAAGAATAATGGCCAAAAGTTACAATAACTAACTTTTAATGTTCATCCTACTTTCCTTCTGGTATGCCATGTAATTCAGCAAAAAATTCTTAATAATTTTGAGTTTATCAGCTATTTTTCAAACCTTTCATGCATGAATATTTTTGAATTGGAAAGGAACAAAATGATAATGGTGATGGTGATGGTGGTAATAGCTGGTGTATATATAACACTTGAAGGTTTGTGAAGCACTTTACATATTTCATCTCATGTAAGACTCCCAACAAACCAGAGATGTGCTCTACAGGAATGATTATCCCCATTTTGCAGATAAGAAAGCTGAAGCTGAAAAAGGACAGTGACTTTCCCATGGTCACGCAGGTAGTAAGTGGCAGAGGCAGGATTTGAACCCAGAATTTTTTGACTCCAAGTCGATTGTTATGTTCCACAAGGTTCAAGCTTTGCTGATCATAGGAAAAGTCACGAAGCCTCTCAGTGTTCCAGTCAATGCCCTAAGATGGGAAGATACAGATGAAGTGCTAGTCTACACAAGTGGAAGGAATTCCCATACTAGCAGGTCCATACAGAGATGAGATGAAATCTCAGGACTGGACCCCAAAAAAGCATTTTTAAAAATTCTCCATAATACCTGAATAGCATGCATAGCAAAAGCACTATGTGAGAGAATGGTTGTCTCTTTTGCCAGAATCATTTTTGGGGGAAACTTGACTGAATACTTGGCTCAAGGAAAATAATTCCTCCTTCATTTTATCTTAATTTAGTAGCTTCTAGCAGTCATCTAAACAATCTTAAAATTAAAAGATAATGTTAATGGAAGAGAATGTTGTCATAGGAAAATGGTTTCCTGCTGCTAGATTAATGCTGTGGCAATAATGCTAGAGCATTTATTGAAAATAAAGGAGAAGACAAAGCCTGGAGATTTATTCTGAAGGCAGGTGTCATGGAGCTGGTGACACTGTTGTGTTACAATTACTTTGTTTCATTTTTGCCAAATAACTGATGGAGATGCAATCAGTTTTCCTGATGGATGTTGGGGCAGCAAAGTGACATTTGCTCATATTCCCATCACTGGAAAATGGCATTGCGCCTGGCTCAGGAATCAGGTTTACGTTATAATTCTTCCAATCAGAAGGTAGATTCTGGGGGTAGCACAAACACACATGCACACACACACACACACACACACACACACACACACACATGCACACACATTTAAAGCAAAAATTTGTGTGACTGAATTTGCCCCTAAAAAATAGGGAGGCTCCCCTGATGTCATTAGTAGTTCCTGAATTAGCAAACAGGAATGATGTAAAGAAATGCCTTATTCTTTTGGACCCTCCTAACCTCACTTGCCCTGGACCTGTCTTTTAGTGCTTCCTCTAGAAATGATCATGAGCCAATTCACCAGAGCCCACTAATCTTTCCTGATGTAAATGGTAGGAAGCACCATTTAGTACCTCAAAGACTGGTGATTTCATTCACATCAAGTCCCCTTCACCAACGCAAATGAGTCCCACTTAAGACTTTGAGAATGTCTGGGACTGAAAAAAAAGATCAGTCCAGGATCCGGTAACCCACCTGGTGACAAACGTCCTTGCAAGTGAGGCTGGTCCTCAGGCAACACATAATAGCATTTTGAGGGACCATGCCCCAACACCTTTTCCACAGCTTATTTTCTGCTTTCACAGCCTTTGCTAGCCTGCGGTCACTTCCATGCCATGATATGGCACTGAAGAAGGTATTAGTGAACATCCTCCCATCTCCAGTATACCCCCATCTCATACCTGTTTCTTCTATGTGAACAATGGCATCATATTTTCCTTATGCCTTTTGTGTCTTATGCACCCTTCCTTCTGATGTTCACTTACAGAGCCAGAACTAGGGTGGAAAGGTCCGTGTCTTGCTATGGGATGATAAACTTAGAATTCACCTTGTGTACAAAATCCTTAGTTATAGTCCTGCTTGTTTGCCACCCTATCAGGGATACTAAGTTCATCCCTTTGTGTAACGAGAAGCAATTTTATTTAGGTGGACCCATGATTTCATCAATGGGAATATTCCTTCCACCATGGGACAGCTAGGTGGCACAGTGGATAAATCATGGGGTTGGGGTCAGAAGACTCCTCTTCCTGAGTTCAAACCTGGCCTCAGACACTTAATAGCTAGGAGAACCTGAGCAAATCACTTCACCCTGTTTGCCTCAGTTTCCTCATCTGTAAAATAAGCTGGAGAAGGAAATGGCAAACCACTTAAGTATTTCTACCAAGAAAAACCCAAATAGGATAAAAAAGAAACAGACATTACTAAAAATGACTAAACAACAACCCTCCACCACTACAGCCAGCCACTCCCCAATGACTTCTCATACCATTTCATTATTGTTCGTTTCCCTCCATGAGCCCTTCAGAGACTATCTACCCAATGCACCAAAGGCCTTCTTCTATGAATACCTACCTAGCCACCCTCAAACTGTCCACCTGTTATCTCTCCTGCTGATCCACATATCATAGACGTCTTTTCAACAGCTTCACATATGTAAGTCAGGACATAATGGATTACTATTCTGGCCAAGCTGAACTCACTAGGGCATGAACATCATGCCTAGCAAATCCTCTGGGAGAGAAGACCTTCCTCTGCTGCATCCATTGTGTGAGGGAACCAGATTCTCTGACCCTTGGCAAACCTAGTGAGTTAACTAACATGACTCAGTTACTCTGGGCTCTAGCTCATTCATAGGTTGGAGAATCAATCTGGTTATTCTTGTTGACAACACTTTTATTGATAATAATCCTTGGATTTAAAGGGACTTAGAGGTGGAGGCTTCATATGACCTGAACTATGGGATTTTTTTTTCCATTGGTTGATCTGGGTGACTTTTACATCCTTCACTTTACATATTTAGATATTCAGTTCTCTGGAGGTTGCTCTTAGCCATTTATGTACTTTGCCTGCCATTAGACCACAAGTGATAAGTTTCCCTGGGCCTTTGGCTCATTGTACAAATGACAAGGAACATCTTCTAATGGAGAGTTAGATCAGAACCAGGAATTTTTCACTCATTTTTCTTTATAAAATCAAAACTAGGATAGGAGGATAAATATTTATTATCTGCTCACCATGTGCCAGGCACTGTACTAAGTATATTTATTATTATTATTATTATTATTATTATATTAACTCACTTGATGTTCACAACAAACCTGAGAGATAGGTGCTATTATCCACATTTTGTGGATGACAAAACTGAAGCAGACAGAAATCAAGACCCACACAGCTAAAAAAAATGTTTGAAACTGGACTTGAACTCATTACTCCTTGACTCCAGGCCCAGTGTTCTATCCACTTCAATATCTTAGGCCCCAGAAGAGGGTGTTGATATGTGATTTCATTATTGGTGAGGAACTTCTCTCCAGCAATACAGATTGGCACCTTCTCTCCAACTTATGGTCTTAGAGAGCTACCTGGGTCACTGAGAAGTCAAGTGACTTGCTGAGGGTCACACAGCCATGATGGATCAGAGATCAGACTTGAACGGAGGCCTTCCTGGGTTGGGGGCCAGTTCCCTGTCCATTGTGTCATACTGTTTCTCATCTTGTTATTAGAAAACTCATTATTGCCACAGTTTGGGCAAAACCAATGCTATGAAAATATTCCTACCTACTCTTGGGGTGTATAGGGTTCTTTTAAGATAACTAATTGCCTAAAGGACTGATTGTTAGTTAGTCATACAATATTAACTGGCAAATGATTTCCCTCATCATCGAAAAGCTCAACATGCCAAAGTATTTTAAAACCAGGTAAGATGTTGCCAAATAAAAACAGAATCAATTACATGTTTTTCCTCCAGAGGCAAAGTGGGCACCTGTTTTGGAGCCTAGACATTTATTAGAAGTACAGTAGGGGCAGCTAGGTGGCACAGTGGATAAAGCACCAGCCCTGGAGTCAGGAGTACCTGGGTTTGGATCTGGCCTCAGACACTTACTAGCTGTGTGACTCTGGGCAAGTCACTTAATTCTGATTACCTCAGTTTCCTCATCTGTAAAATGAGCTAGAGAAGGAAATGGCAAACCACTTCAGAGTATCTTTGCCAAGAAAACCCCAAATGGAGTCACAAAAAGTCCTACACAACTAAAATGACTGAATAAGAACAACATAGAAGTTAAAAGACATTGTGGCCATACTTTGAAGGGGAGAGAGTATGGAGACAGAATTTGACAAGCAAAAGGCCTCCAGAAGACATCTCCAGGAGACTCCTTCTTTGCTCCTTCTCCTTCCTGAGCTTCACAAGTTCTCTTCTCTTGCCTTTGTAGTTACATCCCCAAAGTGGCCTGTTCAACATTCCTTAGTTACTCAGTCCCAAGGGACAGCATCCTCTGACTCTCGGGAACCCTGTCTCCGTATATGTCAGTGTTGCTCCTGAGATGAGGGACTGGGACTGAGATTCTTATCCCCCTGGTTTAGAGCAAAGAATGACAGTAAATGGGAAACTCCACAGCTGGGTTGCTTGCTTGCCTCCTCTTACCTCAGAGGGTGTCTCCATAGGATGAAAGAGGAATCAGTAGAAGCAGGATCCATCCATCAACAGGCAGAAAAAGGCATTGGGGAAGAACTCTGTATTAGAATTAAGGGAAGACATAGGTTCAAATACCAACCCTTTTACTTGCTACCTCTGTGACCTTGGGCAAACTGCCTATTCTCTTTGAGTCTCACTTTCTTCTTTTATAAAATGAAGGAGTTGAATTGACTAATCTTTGAGGTACCTTCTTGCTCTAGATTACTAGTTATATGACTACATGACCTCTAAGGTCCCTTCCCTTCTAAATCTATGGTCCTATCATCCATAGGGATGATAAGGGAATGATAAATGTTTGTTAAGGGAAACAAGCACCTACTATGTGCCAAGCATTATGCTAAGAACTTTACAAATATCATCTCGCTGATCCTGGGAGATAGGTGCTATTATGTTTTACATTTTTACAAATGAAGAAATTGAAACACAACAGAGGTCAAGAGCCTTGCCAAAGGTCACAGCTCTAGTAAGTATTTGAGGTGAGACTTGAACTCAGGTCTTCCTGACTCCAGGATCAGCACTCTACTTTGTCTATGATCAGACAGCCAGTGAATGTCTGGGACAGGGTATGAATTCAGGTCTTCCTAGCTCCAAGTCCAGGACTTCAACCACTCTTCCATCTGGACTAGATAAGAAAGAGTAATTTTGAGACTTCTTAAAGAAATGCATAATGGGGTTTGGCATCAATTAGGTTATGTGACACAGTGGATAGAAAGCTGGGGTCAAGTCTTACCTCAGACACTTACTAGCTGTGCGACCCTGGGTTGAGTTTCCTCAACTATAAAATGGGGATAATAGCAGCACCTACCTTCCAAGGTTGTTGTGAGGATCAAATGAGGTAATATTTGTAAAGTACTCAGCACAATGCCTGTCATATAGTAGGTGCTTGTTTCCCTTAACAAACATTTATCATGCATCAGGCATTGTGCTAAGTTTGGGGGATATAAAGTTAAGTCAACAAGCATTCATGAAGCACTTACTATATTCTGGGACTATGTTGAGTGCTAGGGATACACAGGAAGTCAAAAGAAAAGGAGAGAGAGAGAGAGAGAGAGAGAGAGAGAGAGAGAGAGAGAGAGAGAGAGAGAGAGAGAGAGAGAGAGATCAAGGGAAGCTTCAAAGTTACCTGTGATCTGAGGTGGGGGAAATGATCTGTGGTGTGGGATATCATGCCAACCTTAGCAGCCTAATGACCTGGAAAGAAACCTGAAGATTTATTCTTCTGATTAAAACTCATCTGATGAGAATGATTCATAAAAGATTTCTAAGGTCAACTCAGTTTAGCAAGTACTCCTTTGGGGTCCTTGATAGCTAGAAGGAACCTGAAAAGTCATCTGTTCTGATCCTCTGCTTTTAAAAATGGGGAAACTGAGTCTCAGAGAGGTCACATGACGTCCAACATCCTACAACTAGTTAGTGGCCAGAGCTAGGAGCTGACCTCATATTCCCATCTCTGGACTACACATTCATGTGGTCTCTAATGACCCCACGGTACCTGCCACATGACCTGTGAATTCCAGGTCATATATTCCCATTTGTCAAGGATGAGTTGGGTTGTCAAGCTCTCCTGAATGAATACTTATGGGTAGGTAGGTAGGTAGATAAACACGCATTTATTAAATTCTTCCTATCTGCCAGGTATTATACATGCCATACACGTATGTGCGCATGAGCTTGACTAAAGTTGGTTGGCCATGCCATCTCTTAGTAATCTCTATATATGGAGCTAATCCATAGTTCCAAAGAGGTGCCTTGTTGGGCAGGGAAGAACAAAAAGGCTACCTATTAGTAGTAACATTCCCTATATCTCAGGTCTACCATCCACAATGAACACTTCTGCTCCCATAAAACCAAAGGGCATCCTTCTTTAAGAAAGATCTTACTCCTATGCTTATTACTTTTAACAGGGGCACTTGGGCTCAGTCAGCCAAGCCTTGCTCATGCTTGTAGGGTCTAGCCTTGGGTGATTACATTGGGCTTCTCTTCCTTTTGACTTTCTATTTCAGAAGGTCATGGAAGCCATAGTTTTGTTTATTTGATGGTAGGGGATCCAGAAACATAAGAGGCTATAAACCCTCACAATCCATCTGGTGGATACAAATATCTCTCTCTATCTCCATACTGTTGATAAGATGGAACGTACAACAGATTTGTGGTGAGGAAACTTGCCCTTTGCCATTTTGTTTTTAATTGCTGGCTTTCTGTTTGTCTGGCTGTGAGCAATGGTGATATTAATTCACCCTATACAGTTATTAAAAGCCTTTTGATTGTGTTCAGCGGGCTTCAGCCCAACACAAAACCACTTATTAGGGCCCATACGGCCTTTTAAAAGAGTACTCCCTCCCCTGCCCCCACCCGCCATGAATAAACTAGTTTCCGATTGGCTAGAATTGCAATTTAGCTTTTATCAGTAATTAAGGACGAGCCATCTAGCAAACTCATTAGTTTACACCAATTACCATTGGTAGACTAACTAATGATTCTGAGGAGCAAGTTATTTATTTCTAAACTTTTGAAGCATAATTGTTGTGTAAATGGGATAGCAGTGCAAATCTCTTCCATACGTTGGAGTTGGTAATTGAGAAATAAAATGGTTACCAAATGTCGTCTTTGTCCAGTTTTGTTCTGCAGTTGGGTCTCTCCCGGGACTCTTTAAAGTGTAAGGAAAAGGTGATGTCAACAGCAACATACGCTGGGCCAAACTGAGCCAGGATTAATTAATAGAGATGAAGGGAAACACTAGCCCTTTCTTAACTCGGTGAGCAGCCCCCAAAGTTAGATATTGCATTGGAGATAACAGCATACAGAACTGGAGACGAGGGGACCAGTCCAGACTGACTGGGCTTTTTAAAGCAAACCAATCAAAAATAAGAGGGCAGGGGATGATTATTGTATCTCCAGAATTTCCAGCAGGTCGTCTTTAAATTGGGGGACTCTCTGGAGCTTTCTCCTTTGAAGTTTAATATGTGGTTCTTCACATCAATATAACATTTTTAAGTGTGTTAAACAAATTAGTCTCTGGTTACAAAAGTTTCCAGACATTTGCAAGTTGCTGTTTAACTAAATTTAATACGTGCCAGCGAAGTTGATCATGCAGTTGTTCATTTAGAAGAATGCACATTTGGAATGATTAATAAATAAGCAAGCCTCCTATTGCTTCAACCTCTGTGTTTATTTGAAGGCAATCTACTTTAAGAAGACATTAATATTCTTCGAATTATTATTAGAATAATTGCTTTTACTCTTCTCACAACGCAGATTTTTTCTCATTTCCCTTCAGCAAGACAGCTTTTCACTCAGATATAAATTTCCTATTATTATTCCCCCACCTCCCCCTCCCCAAATGAAGAATAGGAATTATACACTTTTCACTAAGGAATAATTAATTTGTCTCAAGTATTAGAACAGAGAATTGGAGAGTGACTTTGAATGGTAGTCTCTGAGGAGTAGCATTGTTTGTTCTCTCCAGTCTTTAATGAGCTTTAGTAAATGGCCAGGAAAAATTACCTTCTTTCTGTAATAAGAGAGAAACGAAGAATGAAGGAAGCTATAGAATCCCAAAGAGAAAAGGGAACAGCCTCCCATGCACACGTGTGTACACATACACACACGAACACATGCACACACGTGGGTGCACATGCAACCATACACCAGCACTCCTGTAGAGCAATGGGTTATACTGTTCTCTAGACTTATTTGAAGAAAAGAGATCAGGTTACTTAGTGCATTAAGGCAGAGGCATATCAGTCTTTTGCATTTACTCTGAAATTCTGATGGATTCATGATCTCATAGATGTGGTCGCTCTCTTTGAAAACACAGATTGAAGCCCAGTCTGTGGACTTCTTGTCCGGGTCCTCCCGTACTTTCATCTCAGAGGTCTATACTCTGTGTGCATGTGTGCCGTGTGTGTGTGTGTGTGTGTGTGTGTGTGTGTGTGTGTGTGTGTTGGGAGGGGAGGCAGGAAGGAGGCATAACAAACCATTACAGAGCTTCCTGGACCAGATCCATAATCACTCCAAAGAGTCCCACTTCACCATCTATCTAGGAAAAGCCAAGTGGATAAAAAATAATGTCTGTTGTCTAGCCTAAGACATATAGTCAGATGGACAACCCCTATAGCTGGCCCATTAGTGCACTGGTATTGAAAAGACACTGCTGATTTGTATTTATTATTGATTTTATTGTTGAACTACAAGGGCAAGTTGTCTATCCTCTGGGGCTTGAGAAGAGCTATATTTCTATTTCTATAAAAATTCAATCATTTTCACTTTCCTTACTCATATTGTTGAAACAGAATTGGACCCAAGAAGTGAGGCAAAAGGTTTTGACTAGCAGAAATGAGCTAATGTTTCCTTTTTCCTACTGAGAGGGTCATTGGACTCTACACAAAAGAATCCCCAAGTTTGAAAGATCCTCCTCCAGCAGAGTCTCATCCCCGTGACTTTGACAAGTAATTCTCATGTTACCTTAGGCTTTTGTGTCTGTGAAGCAAGCTTTTCTCCTTCATTGGTTTCCTGGCTGCCTAGCAAGAAATGGAAATCTGTCTTCCCAAGGTGTCCTGGATGGCTTCCCATAGATCTCCCACCTTTTTGAAGATAGGTACATGGCAGGTGCAGCTAGGTGGCGCAGTGGATAGAGCACCGGCCTTGGATTCAGGAGGACCTGGGTTCAAATCCAGCCTCAGACACTTAACACTTACTAGCTGTGTGACACTGGGAAAGTCACTTAACCCCCAGTGCCCCGCAAAAAAAAAAAAAAAAAAGATAGGTACATGGGAGGGGGACCAGCTCACAGAATTAAAGAGTTGGAAAGGACCTTGGAGAGCCTACAGTCTAGACTATCTTCAATCCCACCCCTGCCCCCAAACATCTTTGATGAGGGGACATCAAGCTTCTGCATAGAGATTTCCATTTAGGGGGAACCCACTACTAACAAAGAAAGCCCATTCCATTGGGGGATGACTCTAGACCTGCCTCTGTACAACCACCATGTTTTGCTCCTAGATCTCTCTTCTGGGGTCAAATGGAACGACTAACCTCTCCTCTCTCTATTTTTCCTCCTCTTCTCTACACTAAGCATCCCCCAGTTTCTAAACATGGCATGGTACTCAAGGCCCTCAACATCTTTAGCATTCTCCTGTGGACCAATTTCAGCTTGTCTGGATCTATGCATTCCTCAGATTTGGTGCTGAGATCCCAACATGGTGCTCCAAAGGTGGCCTGATAAAAACCATACCTAGGGGGCAGCTAGGTGGTGCAGTGGATAGAGCACCGGCCCTGGAGTCAGAAGGACCTGAGTTCAAATCCGACCTCAGACACTTAACACTTACTAGCTGTGTGACCCTGGGCAAGTCACTTAACCCCAATTGCCTTGCCCCACCCCCCAAAAAACCCCATACCTAGCCAAGTCTGTACTGGGGGACATGGTGTATACACCACAGATCATTTTTCCTCCTTAGGTAGCAGGTGAACTTGAGGCTTCCTTTGATTTCTCCCTCCACTGTGCTAAGCACTGGAGAAATATTGTTTCTTTTGATCTTCACAACAACCTTCGGATGTAAGTGCTATTATTCTCTCCATTTTACTGTTGAGGAAACTGAGGCAGATATAAATTAAGTAACTTGCCAAGGGTCACACAGCTAGTAAATATCTGAGGCCAGATAGACATAGATGTGTATGCATGCATGCAAGTACATATACACATAAATACACATGTGTGTACATACATATAGAATATAGTTGTCTATATAGCTGTCTGCCATACCTAGAACACTATTGCTTTTTACTTCTACCTTCTGGAATCTTTGGTTTCCTTCAAGACTCAGTTCAGGGGGACAGCTAGGTGGCACAGTGGATAGAGCACTTGCAGTCAGGAGTACCTGAGTTCAAATCTGGCCTCAGCACATTGACACTTACTAGCTGTGTGACCCTGAGCAAGTCACTTAACCCCAATTGCCTCACCAAAAAAAAAAGAAAAAAAAAAAGAAAAGAAAAGAAAGAAAAAAAGACTCAGCTCAGGTCCTGTCTTCTGCAAAAGGCCTTTCCCAGGGCTTCTTTCCCCCAGCCTCTCCACACACACACACACATACACACACACACACACACACACACACACACACACACACACACACACTGCTGGTGCCTCCCATGAGTTTACCTCCCCTTTACCCTACATATGTCTTGCATGTATGTGTACAGTTGTTTAAATGCTATTTCTCTTATTTGAGAACAGGGACCATATTTTTGCCTTTCTTCATATCCCTAGAGCTTAGCACAATGCCTGACATAGCAAACCCTTAAAAATATTTGTTGACTGACGTATATTAATATCTCTTTTGAGCTTCACAACAACCTTGGGAGGTATGTACTATTATTATCCCCATTTTACAGATGAGGAAACTGAGGCTGAGAAAAATTAAATCACTATGCCCAAGGCCACAAAGTGAATAAGCATATGCTGAAGGGGTCCAACTCAGGTCTTCCTGGCTCCATAAATGGCATTTTAACCACTGAACCATCTTGCTGTAGGATAACAGCGCATCCCTACACTCCTGTAACCCAATAAAATGATGGCTTGTTGAGGAAACCCTTATGTTAATATTATGGACCCAAAAGCTATTCTTGAGCAGGAAAACACGGAGTTCTTTTGGAATAACTTCTGGAGCCAAGGATGCTTCCTTTTCAACAGTTGTGCCTCAATCTGTTGATGCTTTTTGTTATTTGGTGAGGACTTTTTTGGTCCTTTTATTTTAGTGGTATAGGGAACCATGCAGAAGAACGACCAGTCTTGAATTTGTGAATTTGAAGAGTTTCCAGGGGTCATTGAAAAGTTAGATGACTTGCCCAGGGTCATTCAGCCAGCATGTGTCAGAGGCAGAACATGAACCAGCCATTCTTGACATCAAGGTTGGCCTTTTTATACCTTGTGATACTTTATATATCTCTTACACTGGAATGACACAAAGCTGCTCAACCAGAGGCTCAGGAGATATGCAAAATTTATGAAAGTGTACTTTGCCACTCAAACCAAATTTTAAAAAATCTAACATTTAGGGCGCAGCTAGGTGGCACAATGGATAAGGCCTTGGATTCAGAAGGACCTGAGTTCAAATCCAGCCTCAGATACTTGACATTTACTAGCTGTGTGACCCTGGGCAAGTCACTTAACCCTCATTTCCCTAAAAAACCCCAAGACCCCCAAACCAAAAAACAAACAAAAAAACCCTAACCTTTGGATCTTAGAACCCTAGAAGGGGAAGTTTTAGAGAAAAAAGTTCAGAAATTTCCTTTATCCCCATTAGACCGTAAGCTCCACAAGGGCAGGAACTGTCTTTTGTCTCTTCGTATTATCACAGTCATGGGAACATAGTAGGTGCTTAATAAATGTTTATTGATTGATTGATTGATTATTCTGATATTAGTAGAAGGGACCTGTCCAGGATGCCAGAATTATTCAACTATCTATAACTTGCATGTCTTTGGGTAGCAACTAGTGGTTGATATACGCTTCTTTTTAAAAAAAAAAAACTTCAAAGTTTCTTCAGACTTCATCTTCAATTAGAACAAATGTCAGTAAAACGCTTGAAGAAAATTTGTTTAGAGATGTGTGTGTGTGTTTGTACGGTTGGAGGCTGCACATTACACATGCACCAGGCACATCTTTCCACTAAATTGTTGATGACGACGAAGATGAAGACGACGAGCGGACGGCCTAGCGTCGTTCCAGGGAGATGAGGAAATCTGAATGTATATCTGGCGCTTTGCACGTTGAAATAAACACAGCTGCTTTGATACATTGGAGAACATTTGTGTTTATTTGAATGTGTGATGGGGAGGTCATCAAAATGAACACACTCATTGTGTTTATTTGAATCGCACATCGCTCTGCATGGATGGGGACATGGAACACAGGAACATACAGTCAAACAGTCTCCTCTAACAGGCAAAACAACCCCCCAAAAGGCAATTTGGGACCAAGCGCCACTCTGTCTTCCTCCATTAAACCAACCCATACCCTTCTATCAAATATTCTCATTTCTGTTGAGGGCGCTGCCATCCCACCCAAGTTCAACCCAAGTTCATAATCTAAAGATGGTAATCTAAAAGTCATAAGACTTAGAGACTCAAAGTTGGATGGATGCTTTGAATTCTTCTAGCCCAGTGCCTACATTTTGCAGTTGAGGAAACTAAGGCCTAGAAAGTCGGATGATGTGTCCATGGTCAAGCATAGGATCCTAGACTCATTGCCATAAAGGTGGAAGCTACTTTAGAAGTAATTTAGTATAATGAGCTTATTTTTATCAAAGAGGAAACCAAGGCCCAGAGAGGATGAATAACTTGATGAAATTCATACATTTTTTTTTTTGGTGAGTCAATTGGGGTTAAGTGACTTGCCCAGGGTCACACAGCTAGTAAGTGTCAAGTGTCTGCGGCTGGATTTGAACCCAGGTCCTCCTGAATCCAGGGCCGGTGCTCTATCCACTGTGCCACCTAGCTGCCCCAATTCATACATTTTCAATTCATCTGTCTCCATCACTCCCCCACCATAACCAATCTGACACCAAATCCTATTGATTCTATCTCTACAATATCATATGATTAAATGGGCATTGCTTCAAACGAACTGAGACCTAGGAAAGACCTTAATTTTAAAAGGCCAAGGCCACCTACTGTATCCTGGGCCATCCTCAGTCATCTTGACTCCTGTCTTGCCACTGGACTCTGATGACTCTGGAAGAGGGAGTGAGGCTAATTCCTTTGTGCAGATCTACCTCACTTAAACCCAATTCACTCGCAAGTCAAGTCTTGACATCAAGGTTGGCCTTTTTATACCTTGTGATACTGTTATATATCACCCTTGTGATGTCACTGGTCCTCTTTGAGACTTAAGGATGAACAACCATATTGTATGCTTCCACTTCTACATATTCACATCATCATCATGCCCTCATTATCTCTCACCTAGATGTTTGCAATACCCTCTTAATATTTCTCCCTGCTTCCAATCTGCTCCTTCTGTAATCAATCTATTATATCAATCCAAAAACATGAGTCTGACCATGTTATTCTCTTGCTAGTTAAAGAATCTCTAGTGAATTCTGACTGCCAATTGGACAAAATTCAAACTCCTATCTTGGTGTTTAAAATCCACATCAAACTAGCACATTTCCAGATTTACTGCACCTTGCTCTATTTCTCAGAGTCTATGTATGGAGCAGCAAGGTAGCCCAGTGTATATAGCGCCAGGTCTGGAGTCCGGAAGACCCAAATTCAAATACAGCCTCAGCTGTGTGACACTGAACAAGTCTCTTCATTTCTTTTTGCCTCAGTTTCCTCACATGTAAAATGGGGGTAATAATAACACCTATCTCACAGGCTTGTTGTGAGGATCAAATGAGATAAGAATTGTAAAGTATTATACAACCTGGCACAAAGGAAGCACTATATAAATGCTAGTAGTAGTCGTCGTCATCGCCACCACCACCACCATCATCATCATATTCCAGCCAAAATGGCCAACTTGGTTCCCTGAAATTTGGCATTTCCTCCCTGACCTCCAGGCTTTTGCATAGGTGGTCTTTGATTTTTAGTATACCTTTGCTCCTTGCCTGCTGTGTTTCAGAATCTCCAGCTCCTTCTAAAACTAAACTTAGGTTCTCTCTTCTGCAGTGGGCTTTTCTCCATCTCCCAAGTTCTTTAGTGTTCTGTTCCTCCTCAAATTGTCTTTGTATTGACTTATCTCTTGATATCTTTATTCTCCCAGTAATAATAATAATGATAATGATCATAGCTGGCATTCATTCACCACATTAAATTTCACAAAGCTCTTTGCAAATATCCTTTGGTTTTCACAACAACCCTGGGAGCAAGGTGTTACTATTATCACCATCTTACAAATGAAGAACCTGAGGCAGAGAGAGGTTAAATGACTTGCCCAGGGTTGCACAGCTAGCTGATAAGCAGTTGAGGCCAGATTAGAACACCTAGCTACATCTAAACTGGTGGAACAGTAGACTATAAGCTCCATGAGAACAGACAGATTGTTTTTTTTTCCTTCCTTTGAGAGGGTTCATTTTGTCTTTGTTAACCCCGGCACGTCACACAAGAACTTGCACATAGTAGTCGTTAATAAATATACCCACTAAAATTCCATTGACAAGAAAGCCAAGAGATTCATTACTCCAAGTTTCCCCAGCAATTTTTACATCTACCAACCTAAGTAAAGTAAAATAGCTTCTTTCATTTTTCTATCCCATAACATAAAAAGATTCATTACATGAAAGTAGCAAAACCTCAGCCAGGGTACCAAGGAATTATATACTGTTATAACACTAATGACAGAAACATCATCCAGGGCTTGCGATTCCCTTACATCTGAAGATGCTGCTTTCTGGGATATACCTTCCCCATCGGCAAGAATCCCACTGGGGTGGGGCTTGTTGGTCAAGGTGGCTCAGATGACATGGCTTATTCTTTTTCTAGACCTTCTATGATCCAACTACATAAAAATCAGGATGGCCATTGAACAGAGTGTTGGGAGTATTCGTAGATTCATTCTGCTTGAGGCAAACTCTATGTCCCAACATATCTGATATTGGGTTTTAGTCAATTATAAGGTCAGTATAAGTCAATAGCATGATATGGAAGTCATCAAAAGCTAATGTAATTGGGACAGTTGGTGGCACAGTGGATAGAGCACTGGCCCTGGATTCAGAAGGACCTGAGTTCAAATCCAGCCTCAGACACTTAACAATTACTAGCTGTGTGACCCTGGGCAAGTCACTTAACCCCAATTGCCTCACCCAAAAAAAAAAAAAAAAAGCTAATGTAATCTTTGGGCCAAATGAAGAAAGCCAAGTAAGCAGGCAGTGGTCCTTCTAGATCCTGCCCTGGGAAGGACACATCTGGGACATTGTAATCAGCTCTAGACTGACAGTTTAAAAAGCATATCGATAAGGTGAAGAGCATCCAGATAGGAGAACCAGGGTGGTGAAGGACCTTGATTTCATGCCCCATGAGGAAATGCAAAAAAGACCTAGAGATGTTTAGGCTGGAGAAGAAAAGATTCAGAGAAGGGATTCAGAATGATCTCCAAGTATGAAGTATCATTTGGAAGAGATATTATACACATTCTGATTGGATACAGAGGGCACAAGGGGAAGGGGAAGAGAACATGCATTTATTAAGCACCAACTATATGTGCTAAACACTTTATAAATATCATCTCATTTGATCAGCACAACAACCCTGCGTGGTAGATGTCCAGAGTTATAGATCCAGTGAGTATCTGAGGCTAGATTTGAACTCAGGTCTTCCAGACTGTAGACACATCACTTTAGGTACTACACTACCTAATTGTCTCAAACAGGAGTCATGGTCGAAAGCTGTTGTTCTTCGCTTGTTTCACTTGTGTCTGACTCTTGGCAACACTGTTTGGGGTTTTCTTGGCAAAGATACTGGAGTGGTTTGCTATTTCCTTCTCCTGCTCATTTTATAGATGAGGCAAACAAGGTTAAGTGACTTGCCCAGGGTCACATACTAGTAAGTGTCTAAGGCTGGATTTGAGCTAAGGTCTTGCATTCTACCCACTGTGCCACCTAGCCACAAAGTTGCAAAGGCACAAATTTTTCCTTGTCCATAGGAAATATTTCTTAATGATTAGAGCTATTCTAGAGTGTAATGGACTATCTCCAGAAATAGTGTTTCCCCCCATCAATGGTCTTCAAGCAGAGGCTAGATAAACATGTATTGGTTAAGTTAAAATTGGGACTCTTTCAGGAGCAAGGGTTAGATGAGAAGGCTACTTGAAGTCCCTTCCAAGTCTGAAATTCTGTGATTCTGTGTTCCAACTACAGGGAAGAAAGAATATTAAAATTCAATGTAAACACATAGGAAGAAATAATAAAGCTACACATATCTCCCCATTCTTTATTATCTATTTATTTTGAAGCTAAAACTCCTTTATAAAAAATTCCACTAGTGTTTCTTTCCAAATCCTCTGTCATCCATAGTTGATAGTTTGGGGAACCCACGATGAAAATCACTTCCCCCCTCGAAAGGAAGAGTTCAGACCCTGAAACGAAATTCAAGCATCAATATCCTCAATATTGCATTAACAAAGTTTGTTGACTATAAATGTCCATGGAACAAAGAAGAAAAATGCCTGGAAAGTAAATAAAGAAACAACTGGGAGGAGAGGTGAACTCAGAAGAGCAAAATGGCTTCCCCTACAAATGATAATAAGAGATACAGGCAATGGGACCAAAAACATTTTCAACCCAACAACAACCACCACCCTAAACTATGTGTTTCTGTTTAGCTTATGAGAACTGACAAGATTACAGCCTATGGTGGTTTGGCTGGAGAGGAGGAATTTTATCATACCAGATTAATTGAAGCCTGAGGGAATGGGATAACAGGAGCTAGGACTGAACCCAGGGTTTTCCCAGAGCCCCAGCTCAAGATGGTTTGGCCACCAGGCTAATCTTTGAAAATTTTTCAAAATAAAATGCATATAAAAATCTTTAAAGACCATCATTGTTGTTATAAGGAATCGAGCTCAGAATCACGCCCAGGCTCAGCTGGTTCCCCATTAGAGCCATTACAAAATTCAGAACTGCTTTACCTTTGAAATTAGATCAGATCAGACTTATTCTGACCAGAGAGAACATAGATTCCATGTACTACGGCAGCTATCTTTTCAATTTCCATTTATTGCCTGTCTGGCCATTTATTCATCTAACTGGATGCATTTGTCTACCTGAAAGATCATTATCATATTTCAGTTTGTTACCCCATTAGCTTTAACACTTTAAAAACTGTTCAGAAATGACAGATGGAAGAGTGGCAGAGAGGTGCCGTTTGAAATAAGCCCTTCTCTGAGTTGGATATGTGGACAATAAGCGGCAACAGCTCAGCCCTTCACCCTTCTATGGAAGCTGCCAAGATACAAAGAGATCACATAGACAAAAGGATTTTTTTCCCCTCCCAACTCTGGAGTGATATCTTGTTACACTAATGGTTTCTGACAGCTATCATTAAAACCTTTCATTTAGAGTTTTCTGAATTGGGAGTGATGAAATCTGCCATGTTAACCCCCTATGTCACCAATCTGAAGCACACCAAACTGCCCCCAAACTGAAAATTTTCCTGCTTCTCTAATTAAAAAGCAGGTCAAGCTGGGAGAAATTAAGGCAATTTCCAGACTCAGATGGGAGACAATTCAGTACCACCTCAGGGATTCAAATCAGGCCCTCCTGCTTCTCCTCCCCCCACCCCAGCTAGAGACTAAGAGCTTTTAACGAGGTCATAGGATGATACAATCATTGTTCTAGAGCTGGGAGTGACCTTAAAGGTTTTCTAATCCAGCCCCCCTCATTTTATAGATGAAGAGACTGCTGTAGGAAGCTGAAGCTTAAGGTCATACTAACTACAGTACAATCCAGTGGCCCATGATATAGAAGAATGTTTCCAATTTGACTTACTTTTGGTTGTCTAAATGACAAACCCAGATGACTGAAGGTAGTCTAGGTAGATTTAGTAACTTTGATTCAATTCGATTAAGTTCAATGAGCCATCTATGTTCAAAGTGTAGTCAAAAGAGGTCTAACAAGGGAGTAGAGGTAGAAGAGAAGATTGGAGGGATGCCCTCTGCCCCACACTATCTCAGCCTCCTGCTTGCCTCAGTTTAAACAAGTGAAATAGCAGTACAGAAGATAGAGGAGGAAAGGCAGTGAGCTCTTGAAGTCATGACATTATCACTCTAAAAAAATCCAAATAATGCCATAGGACAATGCCTGGAGCAGCAAAACCCACAGAAGAATGTGCTGAAATTATCTTCCAACCAAGGACAGCTTGAAAAGTTGGAAGGAGAGAACTGATGTCCTGAGACAGGAGTAGAGCCCAACCCCACAGTCACCCTGACACAGATCCAGTCCCAGGAAGGCATCACCAGAGAAGGAGACCCCCCCAGAGCCTCTGAATCAGCTGCAGCACCGGTGTCATCTGGAACTAAGCTCACAGTCTGGTGAGTGGGGTGAGCCCTTGGCAGGGGGGAGACTATAGGGGTCTATGCTGGTGCCGAGGCAGAACTTGGGTTTTTCACCATTGCTGGGAACCAGGAGGTAGGCTTGAATAGCAGCGGCCTAGGTGGGGGAGGGGCACAAGCTTGTCAGAGTTGACAACCACAACACGCAAAGCTTGTTGATTAGCAAGTTGGTCTGGGGTCATCTACTGACCAGGGAACAGGCCAGGTGAGTGAAGAACCTGCTCCTCCTTAAATCATACCACCTGGGACCTTCTGAAGCTGGGGATAATGCAGCCTGGAAACAGTGTTCCACTTTAAGGAGCTAAAAGTCAAGTAAAAGAAAGGCAAGATGAGCAGACAGAGAAAGGTGAGGACCATATAAAGTTTCTTTAGTGACAAGGAAGATCAAGGTGCCCCCTCAGAGGAAGATGTCAACGTCAGGGCCCCTATATCTAAAGCTTCCAAGAAAAATATGAATTGGTCTCAGGCCATAGAGGTGCTCAAAAAGGACTTTAAAGATAAAGTTAGAGAGGTATAGGAAAAAATGGAAAGAGAAATGAGGGTGGTGCAGGAAAGACATAAGAAAAAAGTCAACAGCTTGAAAAGTCAAATGGAAAAGGAGGTACAAAAGCTCTCTGATGAAAATAATTGCCTAAGAATTAGGATTGAACAAATGGAAGCTAGTGACTTTATGAAAAACCAAGACACAATAAAGCAAATCCAAATGAATAAGAAAATAGAAGGCAATGTGAAATATCTTCTTAGAAAAACTGCTGACCTGAAAAATAGATCCAGGAGAGATAATTTGAAAATTATCAGTCTACCTGAAAACCATGATCAAGGAAAGAGCTTAGACATCATCTTCCAAGATATTTTCAGGGAAAATTGCCCTGAAATTCTAGAAGCAGAAGCTAAAATAGAAATTGAAAGAATCCACCAATCACCTCCAGAAAGAGATCCCAAAAGGAAAACTCCTAGGAATATTATACCCAAATTCCAGAACTCTCAGGTCAAGGAGAAAATATTGCAAGCTGCCAAAAAAGAAAGAATTCAAGTACTGTGGAGCCCCAGTCAGGATAACACAAAGATCTAGCAGCTTCTGCATTAAAGAACTGGAGGGCATGGAATATGATATTCCAGAGGGCAAAGGAATTGGGATTACAACCAAGAATCACATATCCAGCAAAACTGAATATAATCTTTCAGAGGAAAAAAATGGAACTTCAATGAAAAAGAGGACTTTCAGGTATTCATGAGGAAAAGACCTGAACTGAATGGAAAATTTGACTTTCAAATGCAGGTCCCTAGAGAATCATAAAAAATTGGAGTTGGGGGACATACCTGGGGTCGTGCAATGGGTCTTATGTCTCAGGCTGGGTTTTGACTGGGGTCCCCCTGAGTCCGGGGTGGATGCTTTGTCCACTGTGTCACCTAGCTGCCCCATGATGACATCTTTAGGGTAAAATTGAGGGGTGAGAGGAATTCACTGCGGGAGAGGAAAGGGCAGAGGTAGCATGGGGTGAAATCCCATACTAAAGAAACAGTAAAGGGCTTATGGAATGGGGGAAGAGATGGGGGAAGAGCAGGGCAGTAAATGAACTTTATGCTCATCAGAATAGGCTCAAAGACTTCAGTCTCATCAGAATTGGCTCAAGGAGTGAATAACATACACACTCAATCAGGTGGAGTAATCTAACCCTGCAGGAAAATAGGAGGGGAAGGGGATAAAGAGAGAGGGGCAAAAGAAGGGAGGGCAGATTGGGGAGGGGACAGACAGAAGCAAATCCCTTTTGAAGAGGGATAGAGTGAAATAAGATAGATAATAGAGTAATTATCATGGGGAAGGGAATTGGATGGAGGGAAATGGTTAACAATCGTAATCGTGAAAAAGAGAAAGGGGGGAATTGTACAAAAAATATTTATAGAAATGGTAGTACATTACTTAAAATCCCTAACACACAGGTATAACAAGAATTCATTCACCCAGTGATCCTGCTTCTTCAACACAGACACTTGAAAGGCAAAAAGCTCAGGAGTACAGAAATTTAAATGATCCCTGTCTTTGCTCCTTGTCAGCCTCATGCAAGAAAAAACATATGCAAGATTTAGCTAGAAATTTCTATGGGGATGTATTTGATATCTGTGCAAACAGTTATCTCAAAGTTCTCTTCAATGTCAATATCCATTGATTGGAAGGTCCTTGAGGGTAGCAAGCTGTCTTGGGGTCTGCTTGGTGTGTTTGTTTTAGATTTGTGATTTCATCAGTGTTGGGAATGAGGGAAAGTCCCTGAAGGGGAACAGCAGGGCAACAACTTATCTCGATTTTACCACCTTGGGGGATTGTTAATGGTGAGGAGAATTTAAGTGTTTTGCCGTGGTTTCCATAGCTAGCATATGTCAGAGACAAGACTCAAGCCCCATTTATCATGACTCCAATACTAGCACTCTGTTCCCTATACCACACTACCTCTCACATTGGGTCATCATCATGGTTGTTGTCATTGTCTTTGTCATTATCATCACCACCAACACCACCACCACCATCATCATAAGATTTATATAATGCTTTGAGGTTTACAAAGTGCTTTCCATGTATAATCTTATTTGATCTTCATAACACCCCTCTAATGCAGATGGTATTATTTGGGATCCATTTTACAGACAAGGAAATTGAGCAAAGGTACCAAGCAAACCCTGCAGTTAAGCCTATTCAGGCTTGAGTGGTATGAATTGGGGAGGGAATGGAATGTAACAGGCACTCACTAGGCATGTAAGCACATCACAGATATTATCTCATTTGATCCTCATATCTGTGATGTGCTTACATGCCTAGTGAGTGCCTGTTACATTCCATTGGTACCTTTGTTCAATTAGGTCAGTACTATTATGATCCCCACTTTATAGTTGAGGCAGATAGAGGTGAAATGACTTGCCCAGGGTCACACAACTAGTAATAATCTGAGCCTGGATTTGAGCTCAGATCTTTCTTATGCCTGGCCCAATGCTCTATCCATTGAGTCACCTAATTGCTCTCTATAGATCTCCTAGGGATCTCCCGAGGCAAACTTCTGAAGATTCCAGTCTGTCTTCTCCATTTATATCTCCAGTTATATCTCCTTACTCTCCTCACATAAACTCCCGGATTGCTAATGATTTCATTTCCCCTTTGTTCTGCCAAGGAACCTTTCTCCCTCTACCTATCCACATCGGTCATACAGTCATATAATTATAGATCCTCAGAATTAGAGAGCCTGAGTTGGAAAGAATCTCAGAGGCCCTCTAATGCAACCCCTGTTCAATGAATCTTACCTACAGTGTCTCTAGCAAGTGATCATTCAGTCTCCTTTTAACCACATTGAGTGATGGAGAATTCACTGTCTCTCCCCCCACCCCACCCCCTGAAAGCCACATTCCATTTTTGGACAACTCTGATTGTTGAGACATTTCTCCTTTTGTAGAGGCAAGGTCTCCTTCCATGTAACTTTTGCCCACTGGTCTTAATTCTGGCCTCTGAGGACAAAGTAAGTCCAATCTCTCTTTTAGATGACAGACAACCCTTCCATCTAGGCAAATTATGATCGTATTTCCCTGTTGTTTTTGCTTCTACAAACTAAACACCCTAAGTTCCTTCCACTACTTCTTAGGTGGCAGAGCTTTGAGTTGCTTCACTATCTATCCTGGTGATTTTACTCTTCATATGTATTGACTTGTCTGTCATTATCCTTATTCAAATATGGTACCCATCCCTGGACATAGTACTATGGATATGGTCTGTTCAGCACAAAGTGCAATGGAATTGTAATTCCTGCCTCCCCACTACACATCTGTTAGTACCCTACATTTAAAGATGGGCTAAGGTAAATGTCACTCAACCACAAATGACTCATATCGAGCTTATAGTTCATTAGAATTCCCATGCCTTTTTCATATATCACATTCTCTAGCCCTCAATCTTATATTTTTACAATTGATTTTTTAAACCGAGGATGAGATTTTACATTTAATTCCATAAAATGTCATCTTGTGAGCATGAGCTTTGGACTATCATTCTAGTCTGTAGAGATCTCCTGGGACTCCATTTATATCATAAGACTAGTTAGTTATCTCACTCAGCTTCATGTTATCCACAAATATGACAATAAGCCTACCTAGGCCTCCATTCAAGGCATTGATAAAAATATTGAACATAAGATTGCCAAAAAGTCATTGTGACATATTATAAAGAGCCTTGAAATTGGAATGAGATGACCTGGGTTTGAATTATGACTCCAAACCATGTCTCATCTTAGGGCCTCAGATCCTTTATATAGGCTAAATTAGGGGATCTTAACCTGGGGTTCAGGAACCTGTTTTTGTAATGTTTTGTTAGCTGTATTTTAATATAATTTTTTTCTTTGTAATCCTAGATATTTTATTTTATGCATTTAAAACCACTATTCTGCAAAGGGCCCCTCTGTTGGTTTCACCTGCCTGCCAAAAGTATTCATTGTATTTTACTATTATTGGTTTCCTTTGTAATCCTATGAATTTTATTTCATACATTTAAAACCATTATGAGGATAAGGGGTCTCTGACACAAGGTCTCTTCCAACTCCAGCACTGTATGAGTCTATTACAGAGCCCTTTGACACAACATTAAAAAATTCATTCCAGGTTGGCATTGCCTCATAAATTAATACTCATTCTATCCAGTCAGTCAACCAGTTTCAAACCCACCTAATTATATTACTATCTAACCCACATCTTTGAATCTTGTCTATGAGAATATTATAAGAGATTTTGTCAAATGCCCTTCTGAAATCCAGATACTATGTCCATAGTTTTCCCCTAAGCAATTAGTCAAATACCTTTGTCAAAACCAAAAGGAAATAAAGTTAGTTTGGCATGACTTATTCTTAATGAACCCATGCCATATCTTAGCGATCACCTCTTCCTTTTCCCAAGTGCTCACAAAATATCCCTTTAATAATCCATTCTGGAATTTTACCAGGACTGGATAACAAACTCACTTACTTAAAGTTGGAATTCAATTCAACAAGCATTCGTGTTTTTTTTCCTTGGTAATATTTTATTTCCCAATTACGTGTGTGTAAAGATTGTTTTCAACACTCATTTTTGTAAGATTTTGAGTTCCAAATTTTTCTCCCACCCTCCCTTCCCTCCTCCATTCTGAAGTCAGCAAAGAATCCCATATAGGTTTTATGTTACAATCATGTTAAACATATTTCCACATTAGTCATGTTGTAAGAGAAGAATCAGAACAAAAGGGGGGGTGGGAAACATGAGAAAGAAGAAACAACAAAAAGCAACAACAAAGTAAGAGTAGTAAGCTCCAATCTTCATTCAGACTCCATAATTCTTTTTCTGGATGTGGAGAGCATTTTCCATCATAAGCCTTTTGGAATTGCCTTGTATTATTATATTGCTGAGAAGAGCTAAGTCTTTCACAGTTAGTCATCACACAATGTTGCTATTACTGTGTACAATGTTCTCATTCTGCTCACTTCACTCAGCTTTAGTTCATGTAAGTTTTACCAGGTTTTCTGAAATCTGCTCATCATTTCTTACAGCACAATAGTATTCCATCACATTCATATACCACAACTTGTTCAGCCATTCCCTAATTGATGGGTATCCCTTCAATTTCCAATTCTTTGACACCACGAAAAAGAGCTGCTATAAATATTTTTGTATGTGTGGGTCCTTTCCCCTATTTTATGACCTCTTTGGGATATAGATCAAGTAGTGGTAGATTGTTGGGTCAAAGGGTATGCACAGTTCTATAGCCTTTTGGGCATAGTTCCAAATTGTTCTCCAGAATGTTTGGATCAGTTCACAATTCCACCAATGATGTATTAGTGTTCCAGTTTCCTCACATCTTTTCCAACATTTATCATTGTCCTTTTTTTGTCATATTAACCAATCTGATAGATGTGAAGTGGTACCTCAGAATTGTTTTAATTTGCATTTCTCTAATCAATAGTGATTTAGAGCATTCTATATGACTAAAGATAACTTTAATTTATTCATCTAGAAACTGTCTGTTTATATCCTTTGACCATTTCTCAATTGCGGAATGACTTCAACAAGCATTTATTAAGTGGCTACTAAGCACCAAGCATAATAAGACACAGTCCTGGGTGCTAAAGATAGAGATAGAGACTGGACATGCAACTGCATTGATGAAGGAAGCTCCAAATGAGGAATTTTCTCTACAAATGCAGGTCAAACCTTCTATGCATTTTAATTATCTTCAAGAGTTTCCCAGAGGGCCTTGAGGAGTAGAACCTCAGAGAAAAGGGAATTTGTGATTCATGGTTTCTATTTTCTCAGTTGAATGTCTCCTCTAGATAGAAGAAGTATGACCTATACCCACATAGACTGATGGAAGTTGAGGTTTCCTTGCTCCTGAGGCAATGAAATATTGTATGGTTTTGAAACAGAGAAAGGACTGAAAAAGAATGGGAAAAGAGAGGAGATGATACAGCAAGAAGAGAGAGTAGATGTGTCTGGAGAGACAGAGAGTGGGGCTAGAAACAGCAGGCAGGGAGGGAGTTGGTATGGCAGTTTGAATTGCAGCTAGAGTAGCAGTGTTTTGTGTTATTTCTCTTAACAGGTTACAGGAAAGAGAAGGCAAGATGAGAGTGGCTGGCCAAAGAGGAAGAGATTTCTCCAATTCATTGCAACCTAGACTCTTACCATTTCTCCCTCTCCCTTCTGTTGAGTGTGCCTGGTACCTATCTAAGCATGCTCCATTAGTCTAATATAAACTGTATTTTATAGAACTGGTTACAACTGAAAATTCTTCTGGGGTTGACCAAGGCATGTATATTTCCTTGTGTCCATTGGTTCTTGGAATGAGGGTAAGAGGATGGCTCTGGAAGCAACAATATTAGGACCTTTCCTAGACCAGGGATGGAATTCCTATCCTGAGCCCAGAGAGAAAGTATCTCTCCCTCTAAATAGGGGCATAATCACAATCTTTTCATGTTTCATAACTAAATTTCTAGCAGCAGAGTTAATACAAACTTGAGTCTTTCAGTCTGCCCCTATCAAAGTGTTGTTTGGCTATTACTTAGGTGCCTGCCTCATTAAGAGCCCTGGGGCTTTGAGGCTCATTACCCATACTGACCATTACATCAATATCAACTTTCTTACCCTTTTTGAAAATAAGAACCCTAAATCAACGGAACAGATTAGGTTCACAATATACAGAAGCTAATGAACATAGTAACCTAGTGTTTGATAAACCCAAGATCCTAGCTACTGGGACAAGAACTCAATATTGGACAAAACCTTCTGGGAAAACTGGAAGGTAGACTGGCAGGAACTAGTCATAGACCAAATTCTCATGCCATATAACAAGATAAGCTCAAAATGGGTACATGATTTAGACATAAAGGGTGATATCATAAGCAAATTAATAGAGCATGGAAAAAATTATCTGTCAGATCTATGAATAGGGGAGGAGTTCATGACTAAACAGGAGATAGAGAGGTTCATGGGAAGAAAAATGGATAAGTTTGATTACATCAAATTTTAAAAGTTTTTGCACAAACAAAACCAATGCAGCCAAAGTTAAGGGAAAAGACAGAGAGCTGGGGGAAAATCTTTGCAGCATTTTTCCGATAAGGGTCTTCTTTCTCAAATATATAGAGAACTTACCTAAATGTATATGAATGAGAGCCATTCCCCAATTGATAGTGATCAAGGGGTACAAACAGATGGTTTTCAGAGGAAGAAAGCAAAGCTCTTAATAGTCATATGAAAAATTATCTAAATCAGTAATAGAGATATGCAAATTAAAACAAATCTGTGGTATCATCTC
This sequence comes from Dromiciops gliroides, assembly GCF_019393635.1. NCBI lineage: Eukaryota > Metazoa > Chordata > Mammalia > Microbiotheria > Microbiotheriidae > Dromiciops > Dromiciops gliroides. Next base: position 41,206,050 of record NC_057864.1, read on the forward strand.
ATATCCCTCAGATTGTATAAGATAACAGAAAAGGAAAACAATGAATGCTGGAGATGTGGATAAATAGGTACATTTTTATTTTTATTTTTATTTATTTATATTTTTTAGCGGGGCAATGAGGCTTAAGTGACTTGCCCAGGGTCACACAGCTAAGTGTCAAGTGTCTGAGGCTGGATTTGAACTCAGGTACTCCTGAATCCAGGGCCAGTGCTTTATCCACTGTGCCACCTAGCTGCCCCTAAATAGGTACATTAATGCACTGTTGGCGAAGCTGTGAACTAGTCCAATGAATCTGGAGAGTAATATGGAATTATACTCTGTGCATGTATCAAAGGAAGAGGAAAAAGGATCGATATATACAAAATATTTGTAGCATTTTTTATGGTGGCAAAGAATTGGAAACTGAGGGGATGGCCATCAACTGGGGAATGTTGGAACAAGTTATGGTATATGACTATGATGGAATACTATTGTGCTATAATGGTGAAGGAGATAGTTTAAGAAAAATCTAGGAATATTTTATATGAACTGATACAAAGTGAAATAAGCAGAACAATTTACATAGTAACAGCAATAATTTAAAAATAATCAACTGTGAAAGACTTAGCAACTCTGATCAACACAATGACTCTCTGTAGTTTCAAAGAACTTATGATGAAACACACTATTCACCTCCAGATAGAGAATTGAAGGACTCAGAGTATAGATTGAAGGATATTTTCTCTCTCTTTTTATTTTTTCAGAACATGGCTAATGCAGAAATTTTTTTTCACATGACTTCATATTTATAATGAGTTTTGTATTTCTTATCTTGATGGATAGTGGAGGGGATTAAAAAGGGAGAGAATTGGGGCAGCTAGGTGGCACAGTGGATAAAGCACTGGCCCTGGATTCAGAAGGACCTGAAGTTCAAATCTGGCCTCAGACACTTGACACTTACTAGCTGTGTGGCCCTGGGCAAGTCACTTAACCCTCATTGCCCCCACAAAAAAGGGAGAGAATTTGGAACTGAAAATAAATTAAAATTGAATTTTAAAAAATAAAAAAGACACAATTTTGCAGTGATCACCATTTAGCAATCACATCTACAAGTTCTCTAAGTACCTTGGGGTGAAGTTTATCTATTGAATTGAATTAATTTCGGTTATTAAGATGTTCTCTTACCCAGTGCTCAGTTAATCTAAGTTTCATCTCCCTGCTCACCATTTTTGTTCTATCCTTCCCACCCCCAAAATCTTTGTTCTTAGTAGAAAAAAGCACAAGTACAATAGTAGATCATTTGTTTCACTTTCTTTTTAAAATTTTTATTTTTACATAATCTTTATTTTTGAATATATCCCTTACACATTTGTGCCATACCTTGGAACAAAAAAAGAAAAAGAGAAAAAAAATCAGTTCAGAAAACCTAGCCAACACATCAACTAAGACTGACAGTAAACCATGACTCATACCTCTAGCCTTCCACTTCAAACAGAGAAGGGAGGGAACTACATTTTCTTATTCCTTCTGTGAGACAAGCTTGATTATTATAATCACATAGCAGTTAGTCTTTCTTTTTTTGTTCTTATTCTTTTTATGATTTGTTCTACTTTTCCTTTGTCTCTGTTATCATTTTCCTAACCATGACAAAGATATCCTATTCCTTCTTTGATCTTTTTCTTGCCTCCAAACTAGCTTTAAAAACAAATAAATAAACAATTGCCAAAATATTGTCATGCATAACCTTTGTTTTATGCACATTCTACTTTAGCTGGCAGCTGTTGTTTCCTCTCCCTCCACCATCTTCATTTTCTGTTAGGTGCCAAGGAAATATAGAAATGATGGTGAGGAAAGTGCTTAGATCAGTGGTACCAAACACTAGTTGAAATGGGGCCACTACATCATATTCTTGGATCCCTGCTGGAATTTATTGACTTAGAAAACCACATATTAACATTTTCTATGTCTTGTATTTTTATTTATTTTTGTTAAATATTTCCTGATTATGTTTTAATCTGACTCAGTACACTTAGGACTATTGTGGACTAGACATATGTGTCTGACACTTCTGGCTTAGACAATGTCAAGAAGAAGTATCAAATATATGGTCCACAGCACATGGACTTTGACATGACTGAGTATACCCAAGCTAGATGAAAATGTAATTGGGAAATATTTTACAAATAAATAAAAACGCAATAAAACATAGATAACATTAAACTTCAAAACTAAGTCAATATTCAGCCTGTAATGACCCTTATGTATAAATTAGGAGTCCACTTCTATTTGAGCTTGACACCGCTGATATAAAGGACCACATTGGAAGGCCATGAGAGGCTATGAGCTCCAAGAGGAATCTCAGTAAGTAGAGCTTTGTGTCTTTCTCTTACACAAACATTGAAGTTGATGAAGAGATTCTGTGGGATTGGGGTGATCATGAGTCAAGGGAATTATAAATTGTGATGCCATTAGTCATATCCCTAGAGAAGAATCTTGTAAAAGCAACCAGGAACAGTCCGCATGCTCTTTTGGTGTTGAGCTGGTAGCTACAGGCTGGCAAGGTAGACCCTGTTGGCACATGCACAGTAGAAGTGAGCTGGTATAGCCCAAGCTTGGAGTGCTACCCAGTGGCTAAGGCCAATATTATAGTCTAAGTAGCCATTCCAGCCCCTGCCCTCTGAGGTCAATGTAAACTATAACCTCTTGTGCCAGTAAACCAATCTTTAGAGATTCATAGTAGGATTTGCCCTTTCTTTCCCATCATCAAAATTCAATTCAATTCAGCTAATAAATGTCTATTAAAAGGTACAAATCCCACTTTTAGGTCTAATCCCACTTTTAGGTCTTTTGCCCAAAGAAATCATGGAAGGGGGAAAGCTGCTCTTTACGTGGTAGCAAGGAATTGGAAGTTGAGGGGGTGCCCATCAATTGGGGAATGGCTGGACAAGTTGTGGTATATGAATACAATGGAATACTATTGTGCTGTAAGAAATGATGAGCAGGAAGAGTTCAGAGAAACCTGGAGGGTCTTACGTGAGCTGATGATGAGTGAGATGAGCAGAACCAGAAGAACATTGTACACAGTATCATCAACATTGAGTGTTGACCTACTGTGATGGACTATATTCTTCTCACCAATGCAATGGTACAGAAGAGTTCCAGGGAACTCATGATAGAAGAGGATCTCCAAATCCAAGAAAAAAAAAAGAAAGAAAGAACTGTGGAGTATAGATGCTGATTGAACCATATTATTTCTTTTGTTTTGGGTGCTGTTGTGTTTTTTTTTTCTATTTTGAGGTTTTGCATCACTGCTCTGATTCTTTCTCTTGTAACAGGATTAATGCAGAAATAGGATTAATGTTATTATGTGTATATATATGTGTGTGTATATATATATCTATATAGATATATAGATATAACCTATGTCAGATTACCTGCTGTCTAGGGGAGGGGGGAGGGAGGGGAGGGAGGGAGAAAAATCTGAAATTGTAAAGCATGTATAAACAAAAGTTGAGAACTATCTTTACATGTAACGGAAAAAATAAAATATCTCATAAAAAAAAAGGTACTACATTCAAGGTGAATTGTGCTAGGCACTGCAGCTAAAATGCCAAAAATAAAATAGTCCCTCATCCCAAATAGTTTACATTTAACTATGAGGAAAATTGGAAGAATAGTCTCAACAGAAATGGGTATATTTGGAGGTAGTTTGGGGGAAGGATGAGTTCCTTTTTTGGACATGCTAAGACATTTGGAGGTGCTAAATTTCCAGCAGAAGAATTAATACAAACCTGGGTGAGGCATTTAAGAAGTAAATATTACTTCCCAGCCTGTGATATTGTTTCTAGAGAGAACCTGAAGACTTTCTTGGGCATTCTTTCTAGAGTGCTTTAAGGGATTTTAGAAAATAAGGTAGCTTGTCTCTTTTCCTTTATGTTAGTTTGGTTTTTGATCGATCCAATACATAAATTAACTAAAAAAAATGAGGGCAACCCAATTTTAGAATTTTTAGTGGATAAAATGTTAATATCTCATAATGTTATTTTTTTCTGATGCTGATGGAAAAATCATTCTTAAGTGGTATTTTGCTGGTAGGGGGAAATGCCAGCATTTCTTAGGATCTCCCCACAGATCATTTCTTATATAAACCAGGTAACAGAGATTCCAAAGGAACTCTATATTGCCCTGTTCTTATCTATGCTGCTGCATGTCGCATAAAGGAAGAGCTAGCTAGGCTTCCTATCAAATGTTATTCTGCTTTTAGGCCCTGAGTTAAATTCTTCCTGTAGTAAGGCATCTATCTACACAGATTCTTGAAGAATGCGCCACATCTCCAGGAAAGGACAAGGAAAAATATTTTATTCATTTCAAGGAAGCTCTGGGTAAAATAAAAAAGCATTTACAACAGGAGTGCAATGACTCGACTACTAAAATCATCCCTGGGACAATGATTTTAATTTCATTTTTTTAAAGGGAGCAACATCTTTATCCTTATTTTGCAAAATGATTCAGAGCTACATTCCATAATCTCCCCAGGGAGCATCCAACTTACCATCAGCCACACAGGCATAGTTGCAGTTTGGATTGTGCAACTCTGAGTAGATTATATCATCATTACCAAGAAGTAGCTTTGTGTGAATTGGCTTCAGACAGATGGAATAAAATTATTTTTCTACAAGTCATTTGAACAGCCTGATTGCTGAACTCAGAGCCCATCTGGGGCCAAGTCCTCTGGTTCTGACCAGATATTCAAGGGTTATTATGAAAAAAAGGAATCACTCCTTCCAAGGAGAGGAGAGGGAGGGAGAGAAGAGGAGAAAAGAGGAGAGGAGAGGCAAACGGGGTCTGAAAGTAAGCCAATATCTCTCACGGACAGAAAAAAACCACTGATTTCAACAGATCATTAGGATCAAAGAATCCTAAATCTAGATCTAGAAAGGACTTCAGTGGCCATCCAGTCTGATCCCCTCATTTTGCAAATGAGAAAACCGAGGCCAAGATGGATGAAGTCATTCTCCAGAAGTCACACAAGGTAGGAAGTGTCAGAGCCAGGATTTGAACGTAGATCCTTTGACTCAAACTTCAGCACCCTACCATATTGGTTTTCTTTGTGAGAAACTAACAGATGAATGACAACGATAACAACAGCAACAATAATAAATAGTATTTATATAGTCCTTTCAGGTTTTCAAAGCCCCTTGGTCGAATTTTACAATAACCCTATGGTATATTGCTATGAGTATTCCCATTTTGTAGATGAGGAAACTAAGGCTCCAAGGAGTTACATAATTGACCCAAGGTCACACAGTGACTGGAGCAGTATTTGAACCCAGATCTTCCCGATTCCAACTCTCTTTCCAATATAATATGTGGTCTCTGAAATAACAAAGTGATTGAAAAAGTGCTGGTTTTGAAGTAGTCCAAGAACCCTGGCATGACCATCTGTGTCACTTTGGGCAAGCCGCTTCACTCTGAATCTCTGTTTCCTCATCTGTTAATTTTGAGAATTTGATTGGATGACTTTTAAAGCCCCTTCCATTTCTATATCTGTGATCTTCTTCCAGCCTACGTTGGCTTCAGATCCTTCCTATGACTTTCCTGACAAGAGCTCTTTGCATGAATTCTTTGGTTTAAGATTTCTTATGAAGAGAAATTTAGTACCCCACATATACCCCCTCATTCTATTTTCACGTAGCTCCAAATGCTAAGAAGGTTTTCCACCTCCTTTCATTGAGTCAAAATATGTCTCTCTGACACGTTTTCCCATTGCTCCTACTTCTTTTGATCAAGTAGAATGATATAATCCCTCTTCTATGTGCCAGTCCTTCAAGTACTTGAAGATACCTATTGGGTTCTCTTAACAGCACCTCTTTCTACCCCTCCTCTCCAACCATTTCTTATCCAGGATAAACATCCTTGATTCCTTCAACCAATCTTCTTATAACATAGCTCCCAGTTCCCTCACCATTCTGGTCACCCTACTATGGACATATGCCACTTTGCTAATATCATTCCAAAAATATGGTGCTCCAGACTGAACACAGAATAACAGATTCAGCCTAACTAGGTCAGGCAACAGGATTATCACCTCTCTTAGTCTGGACACTACTCTTCACTTAATACAACCTAAGATTTCATGAGCTCTTTTGGCCACCATGTCATGCTATTGAATTGTATTGAGCTTATAGAATCCTATGCTACCATGTGGCTTTTTTCCCCCACAATACTTTTTGTTAAGGCATTGCCCCTATACTGTACTTTTGCTCTTGTTTGCTGAAACCAAATTATTTCCAATTTAATTTGGAGCAGAAAGTGTAAATGGGTTGAGATCACAGATAAATCAAAGTATCTAATTAAATTGACTGCATTCTGCTTATCATTCAATCCTATTGAGATCTCATTCTGCCATGTTTATTCTTTCATACCACCTATTTGTTCTGCCTCCCAGACTTGGGATAGCCCAGTAGCTTCATCCTGTACAAAGTGAGATGCAAGAATTAAACCATTTGGCTATTCCTTTGATAGTTCAATGTATCACACAGACAGGGGTTCTTCCTCCAGTGATCTAGAGCAAGAATAAAACATATGACCTGTAGGACACATCTGACCCACAATACTGCTTAGTGTGGGCCAAACCAGATTAAAATGTGATTGTGAAATAACTAGCAAAATTAATAAAAACTGCAATACTGTTAAAATGTAGTTTTCTAAGTCAATATGGAGCTCACAAGGATTTTTATGTATGGTTAGTGACCCCATTTCTATTTGAGTTTGACATTACTGATGTAGACCATAGCCATCTATGTCTACCTATCCTGTTTGAGGTTTTTGGCTGTGTCTTCCCATAATGTGATAGGTGGAAAATGATGTGATTCTTAATATTATGTAATTCTTAACAGCCTTTGCTCTTTTTTCTGCTACTCTATCATCATCTCCATAGAAATGGAAACGGGCTGGCTGAGATAGAGCACCTTTGTGACCATGTGGCTATATGGGCCTTTCAAAGTTATACTACTACTTATGCTGTTAACTTGCATGTTAAACAATGCAAAATTCCTAGAAACTAGTCAATGAGGAACTCTTTCTCATTGGCAATAAAAGGTTCCCATAAGGAGCCCCTGATTCTTTTTTAAAAATCTCATTTGATTGATTTTTTTTTTGTTTTTCTATCACCTCCCCACTTCCTCAAGCCATATTACATTATTTTGAGCACTCTGAGTAAACTTACATATGAATTAAAGATGAAAGCCCTGTGAGCTATTTCCCAAGTTATTGTACCCATGATTTCATATATATTCATATCTTTATATCCATATATGTACATAATTTTATTGGTATCTTTTGTTTTTAAATCACCTGCATTTCTGACTATATCCCTCTCCACTCCCCTACCCTGAAATCTAGCCTTTGTAACAAAGAATAAAAAAGAAAGAGGAAGAAAAAATCAGCAATACCAACCAACACATCAACCAAGTCTGATCAAACATCTAATACTTTACTCCCATAGTTCCCACCTCAGCAAATAGAGGAGTGAGGCACGTATCTTCCACTTTCCTGCATGGGTCAAGCTTGGTCATTATAATTGCAGAGAATTTAGTGGAGTTTTCTTGTTCTTTCCACTTACACTGCTGTTCTTATCCTGTGTAGCTACTGATTCTACTTCTCTTGCTCTTCATTAGTTCATATTTTCCCATGATTCTCTGTAGTCATTATATCCATCACTTCTTAGAGCATAGGGGCATTCCATTTCATTCCTAGACTACAATTTGTTTAACCATTCCCCTCCCCAATTAATGGGATTCCAAATTCTTGATGCAAAAAGATTTAAATTAATAATGCTTTATTAGTATCAATTTACCTCACACATTGTTCCATGGGGTTAATGCCCCTTTGGGGAATTAAAAACAGACAAATATCAGTTTAGGAAAATGTTCTCCAAAGCATTATGTGAAACTTTAAAAAAAAAGGGGGGGCAGTTAGGTGGCACAGTGGATAGAGCACTGGCCCTGGATTCAGGAGTACCTGAGTTCAAATCCGGCCTCAGACACTTAACACTTACTAGCTGTGTGACCCTGGGCAAGTCACTTAAACCCAATTGCCTCACTAAAAAAAGGGAGGGGGGGGATAATAATATGTTCAAAGAACAACTTTGTTGTGAAGGTGCAAAGTTTGAGGTCCAAATAATGAATTGATTTGTAGGTTTCTGTCATGCCCATCATAACACGTTCTCAGGCTTTTGCCAAGTGTTCTATTCCATTTGCCATGTTTTATAGAATCATAATCTGAGCACATCCAGATTTGGAATGTTGCCATAGAGTGATGGCAGACCCCAAAGAGTTTATTCAGCCTTTTCTTGAAGACCTATGGTTTGAGGGGCACCTATGACCTCATGGGAGAGTCCTTTTGACTTTCAGACAGCTTGGATTGTTGGAAGGTTTTTCTTTTGCTGGGAACCAAGATGCCTCTTTGTAACTCCCATTCATTGCCCTCCAGGACCAAGAAGAATCAATCAGACAATAATCAATAATCATTTCTTAAACAATTATTATGTTCTGGGCATTAGGGATTCAGAGACAAAGATGAAAGTACCTGCCCATATCTATATATCTAGCTATATATCCACCCAATAAATCTAATAATCATGTTCTGGGGACATAATTAATAAAAAGAAAGATAGTCTCTACCCTCAAAGAGCTTACAATCTAATGAGAGGAGATGACACACATAGGAGTGGGGTGGGCATACTTGTTCTGTGGAGTTGAAACCAGATGCAGCATGGATACAGAGTAGAATGAGCTGAGGGTCCAGTTTGTGCACTCTATAAAGGAAGGCATTGGGAGGAGATTGGAATACCACCCTTCCAATCAGAGAGGAGAGGAGGCTTAATTGTTGTCAATCAAGGCTTAAACTAGCTGCAGCTTGGTGGTGAGTTGAGTTAAGAAGTAATAAGCTAAGGGCAGCTAGGTGGCACAGTGGAGAGAGCACAGGCCCTGGATTCAAGAGGACCTGAGTTCAAATCTGGCCTCAGACACTTGACACTTACTAGCTGTGTGACCCTGGGTAAGTCACTTAACCCCAATTACCTCCCCCTCCTGCCCCCCCAAAATAAAAAGTGATAAGCTTATCCTGGGAGGGGAATCTCATTCTGTGGAGCAGACATCAGACAGGGCAGTGGTTACAAAGTAGATTTTATATATATATATAAATATATTATATATGATTTTATTATAAACTATAGATTATATATATATGATTTTATCATAATCTATAGATTTATATATATATATATATAAAAGCATAAAAGGCAGCTAGGTGGCCAATTGAAAGAGTGCCAAGGTGGGGAAGGGGGAAGGTGGGGGATCAGAAAGACTCATCTTCTTGGGTTCTCATCTGGCCTCAGATACTTACTAGCTATATGACCCCAAGCAAGTCACTTAATCCTGTTATCTCATTGGATTTTTTTTTTTTTTTTTTAGTGAGGCAATTGGGGTTAAGTGACTTGCCCAGGGTCACACAGCTAGTAAGTGTGTAAAGTGTCTGAGGCCGGGTTTGAACTCAGGTACTCCTGACTCCAGGGCCGGTGCTCTATCCACTGCGCCACCTGGCTGCCCCATCTCATTGGATTTTTAAATTCTAACTACCTCATTTTACACAGAGAGTTTAAATCACGGTTCAGGTTACACAAGTAGCAAACATGAGAGGTAGGATTTGAACCCAGGTCCTTTTACTCCAGAACCATGAGAGCAGTTGTTGATCTGTACTAGGAGAGTTTCCATATTAGAATTTCCCTGCACTAATAAAATATGAGCTACACACACACAATGCATTTTTGTGGGTCTCTCTGAATATGTCTTTCTGTGTCTCTGTCTCTTGTCTCTGTCAGTCACACACACATAAAAATGTATTTGTGGGGCAGCTAGATGGCGCAGTGGATAGAGCACCGGCCCTGGAGTCAGGAGTACCTGAGTTCAAATCTGGCCTCAGACGCTTAACACTTACTGGCTGTGTGACCCTGGGCAAGTCACTTAACCCCAATTGCCTCACCAAAAAAAAAAAAAAAAAAAAAAGTATTTGTATGGGTTTCTCTCTGTCTGTCTGTCTGTCTCTCTCTCACTCTCTCTCACACATACACACATACTCCATGTTTGCTTCAGAATAACTTAAATTATAATTTAAAATGGGGTCAGAGCTGGGAGTGAGAGAGAGAAATATGAGATGTTGAGAGGTTCCACCTAACTTCAGGCCTGGGAAATAATCATCTCTCCCAGTGAAGAGGCAACTAGGCCTCAGTTTGTCTGACATGACTCCCAGCTGGGAGACAATGACATCTTCCCCTCTCCTCTCGCCCTACTCTGCCTCATACACCTTCTCATCTTATGGAAACTGCTCCCTTAAAGAAAGGAGTTGAGAAGACCCCACCAGCTCCCGCACAAGTTCTTAGCGGGACCTCCTCTCATCTCTGAACCTCTGTAGCGGTCCGAATCAGATTTCAGCTGGTGCCCCAGCCAAGACCGTCATTACCAGTGGGATGGGGGAGGGGAGAACCAGTCCTGTCCTTTATCCTTGCTTCCCCCTTTTGTCTCTGAGCGAGTGAGGAGCAGAACATCCATTTCAAAGAAGTAAAAACTGTGCCTACCCAGTAATGCCAATGAGAGAAGTCAGAACAATCAGGGGGAGCACCATTTCAAAGATAAACAGACATTGGAGTGTTTTGCAAGTGAAAATGGTATCATGTCATTAGCTACATGTGGTGCAGCCACATTCCCAGTTAGGGGGTTCACTGCACCAAGGCAAATGATATTCATCAGAAGCCCAGAAAACTGGGAGATTTTTTTAAAAATTGCACATGATCCTCCCCTAAAGAATTTGGACTACGAGGCATACAGATGAAGTCAATGTAGTACAGCTGAAAAGGCGAGCTCAGCGGTGAGAAGACTTGGGTTCCATCCCCAACTCTGATGGTTACTGCCCCAATGACCTTGGTTTCCCTGGGCCTCAGTTTCATCACCTATAAAATGAAAATCCTGGACTAGAGGACTTCCAAAGTCCCTTCCAACTGTATGATCCCACCTCTGATGCCTGCTATCTGTGTGACCCTGGGCAAATCATTTCACTGCCCCAGACCTCAGTTTGCTCAAGTAGAAAATGGGAGGGTTAGATCTGAGGTCCCTTTGGTGGATATCAGACCCTGTGCTGAAGATCTATGATCCTAAGAAGTCCTCTTACTCAAGGTTATTCTCCATATTTTATCTTGATTCCCCCCACCCCAATCCCAGTGCCTAGCACAGTGGTCGGCGCATAGTGAGTGCTTAATAAATGGTCATTGAATGAATGAAGGAATGAATGATACCCCTAAAAGGATCAGAAAGGAGCCATTTTCAAGAGCAACATCATGTTTTGTAGGTCTGTGTATACTGAATGCTTCTGCCTTGAAATTCAGGTGTCTCTTGATACAACACAACACAGGTGTCTCCCCCCCCACACCCCCTTCTACCACTGCTGGGTGCCCCCCTCCCTCCTCCTTGTGTCCTTGAGCATCCACTCAGGTTGGGAGAGTAATCTGGCCACTCTCTCACAACTGGCGCCATTGTGTTGGTCAAGGCCTCGGCTCTTGACAAAGAAAACATTCCTCTAACTCAACCTGAGTAATCCTTAATGAGTCCCTGTATCTTGTGATAAATTTCATAATTATTCAGCCCCTACCACTAACACCGAAATTCATCAGTCAAAGCAAATTAGCCGAGATTCATTAGAATAAGACATGTAGTAGGCACATGTACTTTATTAGCCTCTTACACCAATAGTTTTAATTAGGTACATATTTCACAGCTCTCCAGCTACTCCAGTGAAGGGCTGCTTTTATCTCCTTTATTTACAGTAACAAGCTATCAAACAAACAGCACCATAATTAAACTTGGATACCAAAAAAAAATGTTTTTTTATTAATGGCAGGCTATTCAAGACTCAGTTTTCTGAAACCTGCACTAGACAGAGATTTTCATTAATTAAGTAGTATTCAATTAAACGGGGGGGTGGGGCTGGAGTCGGGGCATTTTGGAGTCACAAGTGATATTCCAGCTTTCCCAAGTTATGATTTCCTCTGTCTCACCTTCAGCATGGGGAGAAGGAAGAAAAAGAAAGGGAAAAAAATGCCCTCTTCATCAGATATTTTAGTGATGAGAAAAGTGATTAAAATCCAGCACATTTTTAAATTATTAATAAGGAATTTAAATGATGTTATAAAAGAGGGAAATATAGGAGAAAATGTTACACATTCATAGGATTTTTACTCATGCATAATAATCAGTTGAAAACACTTTTTACTTCTAACACTTTCCAAATGAAGGAGCCCCCAAATCCTTTCTATAGGCTTTTTACATGGGTTTCTGCGTCAATAAATGACAAATGGCGCCATCTACTGGTCTGTATCTCAAACAGGTTCTTCAAAGCACCTTGGATGGCTGAAATGGATTCTTTCATTGTCAAAAGCTGCATGAGAGAAATATGTATTATTAGATACCTTCATGGGTTCCAATGGATGACACAATAAAGGCTCAAAATTTGAATTTGCTTATAAAAGTTTTCTCTTTGCATGGCTCAAGAGAAAACTGTGTGTGTGTGTGTGTGTGTGTGTGTGTGTGTGTGTGTGTGTAGGGTGGTTTTGTATGAGTGGGTGCACCCCCACATGAAGGCCATCAGTTCAGCCCATTGAGAAACTCGTTGCTTATGAAATCAGAGGATATGGGTTCAAATCCTAGCTCCATTACTTAATACCAACTGGCATCAGGCAAGTCACTTAACATCTCTGGGTCCCACCAGTCTGTCAAATGAGAGGGTTGAATTAGATGGTCTTAAATGTATACAGCACCTCAGAATTGATGATCTCATGATACTTTTGACAATTTTCAAATGCACTGAAGTGAAATTAAAATTCTTATGTTGAAATTCCTTAGAAGGCAGCTAAGATGGACTGAGAGGTGTGTGTGGGGAACCCTACGGAATGGACCCATAGGCTGGTTATGAGATCTCTTTGGATTGGTCCTGGAAGCACTGATTAAAACAACAACAAGCAAAAAAACCTAGAGTCCCAGAGTTTTCTAATCAATAATCAAAAATAAGTCATAAGATGTATGTGTATACATACATATATGACATTCCTGATTATTGTATATACACACACATGTGTGTGTATATATATACATATATATATATGTATATACACATATGTATATGTATCTTTCAGTGGAATTATTGTCTTTCCCTTTCTCTGACAATTCCCTTTTGGGGGATGTTGATATATGTGTGTGAATGCATAAGCATTTGATGACAAGTGGATAGAGTAAGTGCTGGACTTGAAGTCTAGAATATCTGAGTTCGGATCTTGCCCAAGACATGTATTGTCTGTGTGACTCTAGACAAGTCACTCAATCTCTGTTTCCTCATCAATAAAATGAGGATAATAAAAGCACCTACCTCTCAGGATTGTTGTGAGACTCATATAAGATAATGTATATATAGCGCTTTGCAATCTATAAATCTCTACAAAAATATTAGCTGTTAGTATTTTCATTTGTCATTTCTTGGAATTCCTGAGGAGGTGAATGGGATATTGATTGGACACAACCCAAACAAAAACACATTCATAAAAGCACCTCATGAACTTTATCTTATTTGAGCCTCATAGCAACTCTATGAGGTAGACATCACTGGTTTTATTATTGCTGTTTCAGAGCGAGGAAAATTGAGGCTCTGAAAAGTGGAGTGATCAATGGTCACTGATCCTTGAAGTCCAGCAGAGAATGACACCCAAGTAGAACTTCAAGAGGGTTCCATGAAGGGAGAGAAAGAGTTCCAGGGCCAGGAAAGGGAGACACTCTTTGCCACTGAAGTTTTCTCCACATATGCCTCTCTCTTTGTACTTTCTATGGGTGAACTCTTCCTGGAAACCTTGCGTGTTTAAGGAGAAAGTTACAGCTCTGGTTTAGGGAGAGGGGATGTTTAGTACCCAATGTTTTTTGCTACATCTTCTCAGTAAATCACTTTTCTAAAAGCCAACTGAAATCAAATGGCTGATTATTAATGAGGAGAACAATGGGTGGGGATTTATAAGCAACACTAAAAACCTTAGCTCCTTCAGGGATACCCCTAGACCTCCGAGGGCAGAAATAGTAGTTATGCCTTTAGGGACCTCAGACTGCTTTGCAAGTTCTCATTTGGGGGAGTGAACATATGGGGAATGTTACACATGGTAAACACTTAAAATATGTTTTTAAAAATAGAGTTAACACAGTACAGGCACACTTGGTTTGTAATTGGGGGAAATCCACCATTTTCTCCCCATTCCACTCTCACTCCATATATGAATCCATTCAAAAGCCACAAAAGAAAGTCAGTCTATGAAACTTATTACATTCCACGTATATTCCATGATCTGTAGTGTTCTGGAAAGAGTGCTGGATTTGGAGTCTAGGGGCTTAAGCTCTCTGTGCCTCAGGTTCCTCATCTACAAAATGAGATTAGACTTAATAACTTCCTAAGGTCCATTCCAGCTCTAAACCTAGGATCCTATGACCTGAGTTCAAATCTCATCTCTGACACTAAGTAACTGAACAATACTGTGCAAATCTCTTAAGCTCACTGGGTCTCAGTTTCCTTGCTTTGCAAACTTGAAAGCACCACATAAACATTTGATATTATTACAACAAGAGGAATGGATTAACGGATCAACTCTAAATCTATAATCAAGTTTCCTTGGTAGGAGAATTCCTTATACTGGGAACTTAAAACTCCAATGCTTAGCATACATAGTTCACAGTGTTTAATAAATGCATCTTGACTGACTGATTAGAGAGTTTCCTGAGGCTTAGGCAAGTTATATGACTTGTTCAGGGTCACATAGGTAATAACAGAAACAGGATGTGAATCCAGGAACTTCTGACTTCAAATTCAGCACTCTCTCTACTTTGTTATTCCGCTTCTCTATTCCATTGTTCTGTCTGTCTATCCATCCATCCATCCATCCATCCATCCATCCATCCATCCATCCATCTATCTATCCATCTAGCATCTATCTATCTACCCATCTACCCATCTACCCATCTATCTATCTATCTATCTATCTATCTATCTATCTATCTATCTATCCATCCATCCATCCATCCATCCATCCATCCATCTATCTATCTATCTATCTATCTATCTATCTATCTATCTATCTATCTATCTATCTATCTATCTATCTATCCATCCATCCATCTATCTATCTACCCATCTATCTATCTATCTACCCATCTATCTATCTATCTATCTATCTATCTATCTATCTATCTATCTACCCATCTATCTATCTATCTATCTATCTATCTATCTATCTATCTATCTATCTATCTATCTATCTACCCATCTATCTATCTATCTACCCATCTATCTATCTATCTACCCATCTATCTATCTATCTATCTATCTATCTATCTATCTATCTATCTATCTATCTATCTACCCATCTATCTATCTATCTATCTATCTATCTATCTATCTATCTATCTATCTATCTATCTATCTATCTATCTACCCATCTATCTATCTATCTATCTATCTATCTATCTATCTATCTATCTATCTATCTATCTATCTATCTATCTATCTATCCATCCATCCATCCATCCATCCATCTTATCTATCATCTTTCCGCCTATTCCTCTGTCTGTCTGGAAACACGTTGAGTATGAGCCTGGTGGCAAATTACACCTGCTGACTGAGGCCCAGCCTAGATGAGTTTAGAAGGGTTTACTACACAGTTAGCTGGGAGATAATGATGTTTTCTTTTGAGTAATGACAATTCTTGGAGCGCTTTTCCTCATTTATATATGTGTGTTTGTGGGGAGAGGGAGGAAAAGGGGTGATTTATCTGTGGTATTAGAGTCACAATGAAATCCCCAACCCTTGAAGTTGATATGTAATATAGTATGTGTATGTGTGTCCAATGTATTTAGGATGTATATATCAACACTTTTGTTGTTCAATTGTTTTAGTTGTATCTGACTCTTTGTCACTCTCTTTGGGGCTTTTCTTGGCAAAGACACTGGACTGGTTTTCTATTTCCTTCTCCAGCTCATTTTACAGATGAGGAAACTGAGGCAGACAGGGTGAAATGACTTGCCCAGGGTCACCCAGCTTGTAAGTCTCTGAGGCCAGATGGTCATACAGGTAGTACTTAGTAAAAACAGTATTTGAACCCAGCTCTTCCAAGGACCTAACTCCAAATGCTTAGCAAATATTGGCTAGATTTGAATATTTAAGGTGTTGTATGTTCTTTTGTAGTCTCTAGTTTTAGATTAAAAGTCCTTTTTTTGGAGGGGGAGCAGGGCGATGAGGATTAAGTGACTTGCCCAGGGTCACACAGCTAGTAAGTGTTAAGTGTCTGAGACTGGATTTGAACTCAGGTCCCCCTGAATCTAGGGCTGGTGCTTTATCCACTGCACCACCTAGCTACCCCAGATTAAAAGTTTTGAAATGAATATTCAAAACTATTAACAGCTCACATTAATAGGGATTTAAGGTTTGCAAAGTGCTTTCGATTTATTATCTCATTTGAGCTCCATAGCAATGCTATGAGGTGGGTTTGATTTTTGCTTTCCCTGTTTTACAGATGATGAAGCTGAAGCTCCAAGTGTAAGTGACTTGCCCAGGGTCACACAGTAAGGGTCTGAGGCCAGATTTGAACTCATGAAGATGAGTCTTCCTCATTCCAAGTCTGGCACTCTACCCACTGTGCCACCTTGATGCCCAGATGATAGAAATAAGGGCCACCAATCTGTACGTGAAGGTCTTTGTAGATGTCAGGTTGATTTATCTATGTTTTTATTATATTTTTATTTATTCTGTTAAGTATTTCCCAATTAGATTTTAATCTGGTTCAGGCATACTTGGGAGCCAAGTGTTTTGACCTCATTAAGACCTCTGAACCATACGTTTGACATCTCTACACTACAAAAATCATTGACTTCTAAGGATAGTCAAGACATTGACTTCATTTGTTCATTTGTTCTTCTGGCAGAGTATTTCCAGCAAAACTTACTTCTGCTGTGGTATGATGTAATGAGAGATGCTAACTCTGAACCATGAATGCATAAGAGAATCCCAGGAATTCTCTCTAGACAATCCCTGGCTGGTGGTCATGATTCACCCTTCATCCTGGATCCTTCTAATCATGGGGGTCCTGAGTTACTCCATTCTACTTTTGGACAGTTCCCAGAGGATTTCGGAAATGCTTCCTTATATAGAGCTGAAATCTGCCCTTTCTAAAATTTCCTCCCAGTATTACAGAACAAGTCTAATCCATTTGGCAATGATGGTCTTCAAATACTTGCAGGCAGAAATTACATCTCTCCTAAGCTTTCTTTTTCTCCAAATTAAACCACTTCAGTTCCTTCAACTGATTCTTGTAAGGAATGATTTCAAGTCTCCTCACCCATAGTTGCCCTTTCTTGGACAAATTTGTCAGGGCTCAGAACCGAACTCCAAACTCTAGATGTGGTCTCAACATAACAGCACAGAAGCAGTGAAGGACTAAGAGGTGGGAGACCAGTTCTAGGGCTACCATTGGCAAGCCACTGCCATGTGACCATTGACAAGCTACTTCACCTCTCTGAGACTCAGTTTTCTAATCTTCAAAATGAGATGTCTAGAGTAGATCATCACTAAAGTGCCTTTGAGTTCTAGAATTCTCTCCTCTTCTGTCTCTTCTCCTCTCCTCTCCTCTCCTCTCCTCTCCTCTCCTCTCCTCTCCTCTCCTCTCCTCTCCTCTCCTCTCCTCTCCTCTCCTCTCCTCTCCTCTCCTCTCCTCTCCTCTCCTCTCCTCTCCTCTCCTCTCCTCTCCTCTCCTCTCCTCTCCTCTCCTCTCCTCTCCTCTCCTCTCCTCTTCTCTTCTCTTCTCTTCTCTTCTCTTCTCTTCTCTTCTCTTCTCTTCTCTTCTCTTCTCCTCTCTTCTCCCCTCCCCTCCCCTCCCCTCCCCTCCCCTCCCCTCCCCTCCCTTTCCCATCCTTTCCCTTCTCTCCCCTCCTCTCCCATTCCCTTCCCTTCCCATTCTCTTCCCTTCCCTTCCTTTCCTTTTTCTTCTTTGGTCTTCCCTCTTTTCCTTTCTTTTTTCTTTCTGTAACTGGTTTAAAAGTTTAATGGCTTGGAGGAATAGAATAAGGGATGTTATAAAAACAGTGTATGAGTGGAAAAGAAGATGGACTGGCCAGAGCAAGAGATAACCAGTGTACAATGTTACAGTGGCACTCCACTGATATAAAGAAAAACTAATGAAAGTCCCCAACAGGTTGGGTAGACATCCTAAGGCAAATTTATGGGAGAAGATGGATAAGAACAAGTCAAAGATTAGGGGAGAGTATAGAATCTCAAGTGGCATTGTTGGAGGTAATGAATTCTAAAGATGGTAGCAGATAGATAGATAGATAGATAGATAGATAGATAGATAGATAGATAGATAGATAGATAGATAGATAGATAGATGGGTAGAAATGGCTTGCCCAAGGTTTTCTGGACATCAAATCCAGCCTTCTAGTACACTATATATAACACACTGCCTCCTAGAGAGGTGGTACTCTTTTCTGTCTCACAGGTTGCTTCCCTTAACTTCCTCAGCCTTGGTATGTGACAGATTTACTAACGTCCTGGGATTTAAAGAGCTCTCTAGCTAACTAGACACACATACACACATATAACTATACAGACATACATACATAATCCACATATACATATGTAGAATGTCCCAAAAGTCTTATGCTATATACTTACCAAAAGCATTTGAAAGTTTAATTATTTAAACTTCTTTCACACTTATTTAGCTTTGAATTTTAAATAATAAATTTTAATTTTAATGTCAGGCCATCCCATCATCATGCATTGCTCATGGTGGATACATTTCCAGACCCATGGATCAGCATGGAAGCCAGCAAAGGAGGGCCCCTTGCTTAGCCACATTGGTCAACTATCTGATCTCTCTCCATTAGACTTCTTCTTGTGGGGTCAGATCAAAACTGTCTTGTAGGCCTCAAAACCTCATTCTTTGAATGGTTTTGAGGCTGGGATTGCAAAAGCAATCCTCTCAGTCCCTTAACGGAGGCTGATGAAAGTTAAAAAATCAACTAAAATGACATACAGCACAAGATCATGATTATGCTGAATTTTAACAAGAAACAGATCAATATCGTAAATATTGAAATAATTAGCCATTCAAGTGTTGCTCTTGTAAGTTTGTAGAATTTATAATTCTGAAGTTATTAAAACTTAAAACTTCAGTAAAACTTTTAGGATACCTCCATGTGCATCTATCAAATGAAATAAAGTATAAGGCACTTTATGGATCTTGAAGTGCTATATAGTTGCTGTTATTATTATTATTATTATTGCATATTTCTCTACTCTGTATAGAAATGCTGAGTCCAGAGTCAAAATTAAAGCCCATCAACATTTTCAGATGAGTAAAGCCAATCACAAAGAATCCAGTAAAGGAATAGGAGTTTTTGAAAATCTCTCCTTTTCTAGTTAATTACCTTCAGATTGTTACTTTCTCGTTGACAGCAAGTATAATTAAAGAGATTTCTCTAACTTATAGGTAGATTCTAAAATCAAAGATAACAAAGCCTAACCCTAGAAAAAAAGCCATGCAACAAAACCCAAAAACTCTTCCAAGACCAGCATATTCTAGGAAAAATGTCTTCATGGGAGTAATAGCAGTTCACATTGATAGAGATATTAGATATTATTAGATAGAATATTGCAAAGCATTTTGTATACATGATATCACTGACTCCTCACAACTGCCCTGTGAGGTGGGTACTCCAGGGATTGTTATCCTTATTTTAAAGATAAGGAAACTGAGGAATTGAAGACATTAAATGGCTTGCTCTAGGTTTTCTGGACTTCAAGTTTAGCTTGCTAGCCTACTATGTACACCATGTTGTCTCCATAGAGAAGAACTACTATTTCCTGCTTCATTTGCTGCTGCTTTTAACCTCCCTTAGTAAATAGCAGACTTGCCAAAGTCGTGGGACTTAAAAGGAGTAGAAAAGGGGAAGAGACTAAGAAGGAAGTGATGGAGGGGAAGGAGAAAAATCGAGTTTTATTCTGTTTTGTATTGTTGGCAGATGCTACTGCTTATGTGCTTTGATGATATATTTTCCTTAAATGAATATCATCTCTAGATGAACTCAACAGAATATTTTAATTATCCCACTGTTAATATCATCAGTATAGGTGTTAAAGACACACAATCAAATGTGACGCTTCACCCTAGTGAAATGACAATTTTCCACCCTTAGAGAAAATCTGTTATCCCAGCCCTTCCTAGTCTTGAGATTGAGGTTGGAGACAGAGTGGGAGAAGAACTGGGGAGTTTTGATTTTAGTAGAGCTATGTCTGTCTCCCATCACTGTTGTGTGCAACATTCTTTACTTCCAACGTTTATCCCACATATTTCTTTGAGTAAAACAAAATGACACTTCTTTCCCATATTTTATATCCATATTTTTTTTTCAAGGTTAGTCCCATAATATTCCAACCATCTAGTAAGAGTTTACTATGCAGCCACAAAGAAGGTCAGGGTTTCATTCTTGAACTCAGTTTAGAGTTTTCTGGGCATCTTTCACTGCAATTGGTCAAAGAAGAATAAAGATGAGCATCATATAGCATCACTGTCAGCTACACTGGTATTCAATTCAATTCAATTCAAATCAAGATCACAAAAATTAGCTAACCATTTGTCCTCTTCCAGGTACTGTGAAGTGATTGGTGTTGAAGAAGCAAAGATAAAAATGTGGGAGTCCCTGTCCTTAAGGGTGCTTACATTGTACTGGAGTTGGGGGTCAGGGAGGTCTGCTAGTCAGAGAAATTAAGAAGAGTTCTTTCTTTAAGATGAAAAAAATTTAAAAGTATTTCCCATGGTTTTTATCATTTGCCAGCCTTGGCATCAGAAATAATATGTAATCATTGTTTCAGCTGATGTTGGTACCTGTAGAACCATTAATAACAACTATTAACCCAGGTCAAAGATTTGTAGAAGTTCCCAGGGATCAGAGTTGCTGTTATTTCACAATCTCTGTTCTTTTACATAGCCAGGAATGGTAAAATTTCCATTAAAATACAATACAGCTGTCTACTGTATTGAAACATCTTATCAGGGATCTGATCTGCAAATAACCCTGGAATCATCAAGGATTTGTCTTTATAACTTTCCCTGAGATTCGGTCTAATAAATTCTGTTTTTAATCTGCATATTCATCATGCTAGTGAATAATAAACACTGTGTTCAATAAGGTAAAATATTTAATGATCAACATTTAATAGTTCCCAAAACATGTAGGACAGGATTTCATTAATAAGAAATTATAGCGTTCATTGATATTTTATAATATGGATAAGATTCAAAATTTGATTTCCATCTTTTCCATAATAGATTTTCTTTCGGTCTTCTTGGGATTCCAGTAGATCATGCCTCACAATTCATCTTTCCCTTTTAGTGAGCTGACCAGAGCTATTAACTAGGGTTGAACAACTAGAGCTTTGCCTCAAGGCAAAAAGTTTCAGGCCAGAGAAGACACGTCCTTCCCATGGTGGTCCACTCCCAGACTATGTAGTATGCCTGCCTTTGCTTCTGTACCCAGGCTGTCACTTGATAGGTATCTGTTGCTAAAGTTTCCCCATCCCAAGAGTAACTTTCCACAGCTGCAAGCCATTCTTTTTACCTGGGGCAAATTGTATGTGTATTATGGTGGGGTAGGTAGAGGACAGCGCATTTTAGTCTGAGAGGCTGACATCTAGGCTTCCCATTAGCTGAAAGTATGATATGTAGCCCTATTATTATCAACAGTCTTTTCCCTGGTGTACTGTTTGGATTTAAAACATAACGCCCTTGGCTGGAGAGTAGGCGTGACTTTTGTTTGGTTTGTAAGTTTCCCACACAATTAAATCTGCCCCCAGCACACAAATTCCTAGTTACAGCTCTGATGTTGATAGCGGGAGGATATACAACATTGAATTTCTTTTTTTCTACTGAATTTCCCTCTTATTAAAAATTTCTCACAATTTCAACATTCTTACTCATGTGTGGACTCTAGAATTGTGCTGCCACCTCTTTTTCTCAGAATTTAATACAGCTTTTTGCAAAACTGTATTCCATGGAACACAAGTGTTTGATACAATTATATATCAACCAAACAATGAGCATTTATTGAGTGTCTATATATTGAATACTAGGGATTCAGAGACTAAAATGAAACAGTTTCTGTCTCAAAAAGCTTAAATTCTATACATATGTTTGGAGGGGAGGTGGACAAAAGGGGAGATCACACATATACACAAATATATATACATATACACACATGTATGTACTTATAGAAAAATGAGGCAATTTTGAAGGGGGTACACTAACAGTTGGAGGTTTCATGTAGAAGGTCACATTTGATCTGAGTGCTCTGAGAAAGTGAGTTAGTGCTGTTTTCCATTTTAAAATACTGAATACAAATATATGCATAAAAATACTTAGATGGGGAGGCAAACTTTATTCATGAAAATGACTTAATTTCCTCTCTTTGACACTAAAATTCCCTGGCTCTCCATCAATCATATGGTATTTCATACACTCTGGGTTCCATTAGCATATTTCAATCCTGAGAATGTTCAGAGCCAAATTAGTTTGGAAAACATCGTCTTGGTCAATATTTCCCAGAGGGGACAAGCTTTGGAGACTAGTAAACCTTAGCTTTCTCTCCATTGTGGGTTTTGAAAGGGGGGGTTCTTAGAGGTTCATCCCAAGAAGAAAGCTGCTCTAAACCAATATTTTGGAAGAATCCAAACTTTCCTGACCAAAAAACCCCAACCCTTCTTTAGATACTCTATGAAGAGCCTTTTCTCCATCAAGTTTCCAACAGAACTTTGGGGAAGCTAACTATGCTGCCATGTTCCTTTACCCTCTCACAACCCAAGGAAGCAGAGAAAACATGACATAGTAGATAAAGTACTGAACTTTGAGTCAGGAAAAACTGGATTCAAGCCTTCCTCAAAATCCTTACTAGCTGTGTAACCCTGGGCCAGTCACTTAATCTCTCTTGGCCCCAATTCACTCATCTGTAAAATGAGGAAATTGAATATAATAACCTCAAAAGACCCCTCCAATCTGTAAATCTTTGATCCTATGAACCCAGCTCCATTTTGTCAAATGATTTGTGGGGTTCTCCCCCACCCCAATGTTTCACATATACTCACAGAGCAAGACAAAACCAATGGAACATGGTGAAATGGCTTAGCTACTAAGAATCTCCTGTTTTTTTCATTTTTTTTTCTTAGTCTACTACTGCTTTGAGGGAATCTGATGTTCTTCTGTCATGTGATATTTCAATGAACTGATCATTATACATTTGACAGAACCTTTGTCAGTGTCAAGAATCTTTTGTGGTTAATCCCAGCCAGGCTAAAACAAAAAGCCTCATCAATGGTAGATATATGGTAGCATTACAGAATCCTCTCTCAGGCAATAATTTTTGTCAGCCCATGAAAAGAAAAATGGAGTGAGGACTAAAGCAAAAGGAAGATGCCTCCAAAGTCCTTTTAGCTATTTTATACATACATATATATATATATATATATACATATACATATATATATGTGTATATATATATGTATATATATGTGTATATATATATATATATATATATATATATATATATATATATATATATATGCATCAGACAATGTGATGGACATATGGCCAATCACAACCCATCCCCCACTCTTCTTCCATTCATGCTCATGGCATGGGCTAGAACAAAGAGATATTGCCAATCCAAGAGGCAGAAATCCAGGGGGAGGGGACCGTATTTCAACAGGCTTTCAATTTCAGGAAGCAGGGGACCTCAACCTATCTCACACACACACACACACACACACACACACACACACACACACTCTCTCTCTCTCTCTCTCTCTCTCTCTCTCTCTCTCTCTCTCTCTCTTGTCTTGACTATTTTTTCCTCTCCAAGTTTCTTTTCTGTGTTTGTCCCCTATCTTTTTAAGCTTGGTATTTTAGGCCACATTGACATTACTAATCATATCAATGTCCCAAAGCAAGTAGAAACTGATGTGGAAAATAGGGATCCCTAGATCACTGAGTGATAGAGAAACTCATGAGTTGTGTTGAATTGGAGTTGTGGTGGAATTGTTTATTGTTGAAGTTGGGGGTCAATTTCCTGGCTTCCCCACTGTGACATCCATAATCCCTTCTGGTAAATTTGAGATGTGTATGTATGTATGAATGGGGAGGGGTGGGGGGAAACTATTTGAATATTCTCTATACTACTCATTGCATATCTAAGGACCTTGATTGGCCAAAACAATGGTGGTATGGCTTCAGGGTAAGAAAAAATAATCAGAAAGTTAAAAATAGTTCTGCAATTCAGCACACTTCAATTCAATAAACATCTATTATATATTGAATACTGCTAGGTGTTAGGTATCAAAAATAATAGTGAAAATAGACTATCCTCTGTCCTTAAAGAGTTTACTTGGGGGAATAATATATATACACATAAGTAGATGAAATAGACACATATACATACATATATATGTGTGTATATATTTTCCATGGCTACTGTTGATTGCTAAGAACTTGGGGTGGGAGTGAGGGTAGGTAGAGAATCAAGAGAGACTTCCTTTTGGAGGTGGCAGTTGACCAAAGTTCATGCCTTACGACAGAGCCATGCTGTTGATCCAGGACTCTGGAATATCAATATTCTAACATTCAATAAAATATCCTAACATCCCAACAGTACAAAGAGTTCCAGTGCCCAGGGAACAAAACCACCCAAGTCTCCCATCCCAATGGACAATCTGAAGCCCTACCTTCCTCTACCCTGGAATTCTCTGTTGCCCTATAAAAGGGGCAAACCATTTTAAAAGAGAAAGCCAAGTTCTGAGTCATTGCATTTCTATACTTCTTACATGCCTGACTCATCATGTGGCAAAAGGCTGAAAAGTCTTTCGATATTTCATCTAATTTTTTTTTCCTTTTCGCACTAATTTAGAAAGTTGGTACTCTCGCATAATTGAACTCAGTGAAGCTAAAAATGTCCAGACCTTTTTAATAAGGTGCCTTTCAATATTAAACTTTGGGGTCTTCTCTCTTCCCCAGCAGGCACTTAACTTGCATTAGCACTAATGGCAGCTTTGCACACACATTGAGTGGAAAATATATATCTCTTTGTCTCTTTGGACTGTGCTCAGAGAAGGAGAAACAACTTTGAAATTGGAGACAAATGGGAAGAGTTATAGATTCATTTAAGATGAGGAAAATTAGCACCCGGCTTTCCAAAATTTCATGGAACATGCACCTTTAATAACAAAGACAAGAAGAACATTTCTAAATCATCCTTGAATAATGTCCAAATCATCCCTTCCTGAAAATGTTTCTCCTCCCACCCCAGCATGGACATTAAACTCATTTTGCACTTGTTATGTACATAATGATTCCAGACAACACAAGAAGATACCATGATTTTTCTTATCATTTCTACTTATCTACCAGCAAGCCAATTTATGCAGCTTAAACTGCTGCTAAAGAAGATGTACCCCAAATTGTCTGGGATCATTACAAATAATAGCACCAAATGTCCCCAAGAAGCTTCTTTCTTATCATATTTTCATTAAAACATCTTTTCACCTGCTTTGCTTTGCCCATGTCTGGAACCTGCGTTGTAATCAGTCTTATTAACTGAGAACATAAATATGATTTATTATGGTCTGATAATGGAAGCTACGTGGACCAGGAGAAGGGATATATTGTCCTTTGATAAAAATGGCTCTTTTCTCTCCAATAGGGAGCTCTATCATGAGAGCATGCGGAGCGTAGTGAGTGATTATTTCCTCGGGGTGAGTGATGGTAAAGCCCTACAGAAAATCTCCACGTTGGCCGTGACAGCCTGCGAGTGTCCCCAAACCTCACTGAGTTTGACAACCTGCAGACACTTTTGATGAACTGCATTCTTCGGTCAGAGACAGCCTGTCTGGGAGGAGGAAAGCGGACCTTTATCCTCTGATCTGCTCTTATTGTCTTGATCTTTTATAAGCAATCTCTAATGCACATGGATATAATATCCTTTCACACAAGTGCCAGACATAATAGAAAAGCGGTTAAAGGACCCTCTCCCCAGTTTGGTAAATGGCCTTAGACCATAATTAAGAAAGGCCATTCAGGAATGAGATAAGGAGGGGATAATCAAGATGTTTTCATGGTGTGTTTTTTTTAATGTATTTTTCAAGACCCCAATCCAAAACTAGGCAGCTTTGATGGGAGTCCAAGGGGAAACTGGGTTCTCTTGAAGTCTTTGCCTAAAAGAAGGAAGAGATTCTAATATGACACTGGTGTTCTATTTTTATGAAACATGCAAATGGCAGCTGATCTTCTGCCAACAGTGATTACTACACCGATATGACTTACAAGAAAATGAGGATCCCACTCAAAATCCCTGTTTGACCATTACCGGAAAAACAAAGAGCTATTAATAAATAGTGCACTTGGACAAATGGGCCCTCAAGTCCAAATAAAGTTCTTCAATAAGTGTCCCTTTTATCCATCTCCAAGAGCCCAAATATGGCAGGATTGTTTTGTTTTGTATTTTCAATTACCAGATACATTTGTAAGCAAAACTCTTCTAATTACTTGGCCTTTCAATCTGCTGCTTATACGGCCTCAGGGATGCCCTCCATTTTGGGATGGTGATGGATAGTTTAATCGGTGGTTCTGTAGATTTGGTTGTGAATGATTTTCAACCTTCCGAGCTCGACCCTGCCAGCCAGGAATTGGTCTGGCTGGCTCAAAGTGGCCAACTCAATTCCCACTAGAAAAGTCAAGAGGATCATGCCTATGACAAAGTTTTTAATCACCCCCTGCCCCCCAGCAAAATCTGACATTTAATTTTTCATTAACCTTGTAACATCTGGACTCAGGATGTCCCCATGCTAATTGCTAATGGGTTTTACATTACCAATTAGTAAAGGAACGTGCCCAGTTTTGGTGCCAAAGGGTTAATCATTAATTTCCCACCACTGGGGTGGTCAGAGTTCAAAGAGCAGTCCCTGAACAGAAGGGGGTGTGGGGCTCAGAGGGGGAGCTATCATTAACAAGAAAAATGTGGCCCATGACCACTGACCTTCAGTCCCTCTTCCTGGCATCTTACCTTGACATGATTTTGAATGCCTGATGTACATGTTGATACACGCATATCTGTACACATGTGTGTGCCAAGAACAAATGGCCAACCTAGTTATTTTGGGGGGAGTAACTATCACAGGATATGAATTGGACAAGGAGAATTTTCTTCCTCTCAGCACCACCTCTGTTCTGCTAGTCTAGGCAATAACTTTCCCATGGGAATAAAGAAATTTACGTTGGTGGAAGATGGCTTGTGAGAACCATTTGATCTCCCTCAAGAGAACGTCTCTGAAGTTCTGCCAGTTCTCGATTATCTGCCCAGATGAGAGACAGGGAGAACCCCCCCAAAAAAAAGGAATCAAATGCACAGATAATCTCTAAATTTCCTTTGTGTCCAAAATTTACAACTCAATCAGACCCTAGTTTAACCAGAACCCAAAAATGTTATTTCTAATAAGCATAACCTATTCATTGCTTTCCATCTGCTTATGGAGTTTCTGTGAGTGAGAGAAAGATAAAAAGGTTAGCAATATGCAGGAGGAATAGGGGTGGAGAAGAGATGAGAAGCAAAACAACTGGATAGTCTACAAATGGAAAAAACCACTGACATTAAGTCCATCCTATTTCCCAAGACAATGCGAAGAATGCCTAGATAGAATTTACATGTTCGTACCCTAAAGAGTCAAAGAAGCAGTGAATGAGAGTAAAACAAACAAAAAACTATTCCCTGTTTCTTTCTTTTCTTTTATTTGGGGGAGGCAGGGCAATGATGATTAAGTGACTTGCCCAGGGTCACACAGCTAGTAAGTGTCAAGTGTCTGAGGCCAAATTTGAACTCAGGTCCTCCGGAATCCAGGGCCGATATTTTATCCACTGTGCCACCTAGCTGCCCCTATTCCCTGTTTCTTAACCCAAACTTTAAGTTGCACTATAACTTATTTTTCTTAGGAATGAGATTTCTTAGAAAACTAGACTATAGCCCAAACCTGGAGAGCTCCTTTTCAAGAAGAAAACAGTTTCTGTAGAGTGGGGGCAAAGGAGGGGTCGGAATGACATAGAAGTAAAGCCCTTCTAACCCCAAATATGTGACTTTTCATTCAAGGAATTAGCTAGGTAGGTCAGTAGATAGAGTGCTGGATTTTGAGAATGGAAAATCCTGCCTCAGACACTACCTTAGCTGTGTGACCTTGACTTAGTTCTTTGCCTCAGGTTTCTCATCTGTAAAATGGGGATGGCTACAGCACCCACCTCCACAAGTTGTTGTGAGGTTAAGATGAGATTATGTTGTTTGTCCTTCATGATCAAAAAGGATCAGGACATTGGGGTGATGTCATGACTTGCACTGAATTGGATTTAAGTGAGGGAGGGCTGTGCAAAGTCACCAACCTCACTCTCTCCCTCAGAGTCATCTGGATCCATTGGCAAGATATATATGAGGAAGACTGGAGATGACCCAAGATGTTTAAGGCAATTGGGGTTCAGTGACTTGCTCAGGGTCACATGGCTAATATGTGTCTGAGGGGGGATTTGAACTCAGGTTCTTCAAACCTCAGGGCCAGTGCTCTATCCACCGCACCAACTAGCTGCCCTGATTACATGTATAAAGTGCTTTGTGAACTTTAAAGTCCTGTATAAATGCCAGTTGTTAATTAGGTATCATCATATTTATTTCAGATTATTTTAAAAATCCAACAGAGAAGCAGCATGAAGAATATCTGAGAGATGTATGGTCAGAAATGTAGGTGGACTGGTTAAACATTGAGAGTGAGAGATAAGTGATGGGTAGCCCAAGTGTTCCACTGGTGACTAGGCAATGCCAAGAAATTGGGAGGAAGACCCTCTGTAAAAAAGTTCCTGGAGGATAAGGACAAGAGTCCTCCAACACACAAAGGCTGGAAAGGAAGAAAACAGATCTGGTTAAAAGATAGTGATTCCCAAGATAATTAAGGAGGCAGTAAGAGAGAATCTAACCAGCTTTGATGAATTCAAATCCAAGGACCAGATGGGCTACATCTTTAGGTACTGAAAGACAAGGCAGACGTTGAGGTAACAGAGGATTCGAAAAGGGCAAAGTCCCAACTTTCTGAAAGGCAAGAAAACAGAGTCCGCAAACTAAATGCCAGTAGGCTAGACTTTGATTCCTATTACAATTCTAGACTGGGTTATTGGAGGGATGGTTAGTGAACATTGAGAAAAGGAAGCATCAATTATAAAGAGCCAAAGTGGTTGAAAGAAGAACAAGTCATGCAAAATTAAGCTCATTTCCTGCTGCTCCCTTTTCTAAAAAAAAAATAATAAGGTTACATAATGGGTGGGGCAGCTAGGTTGGCACAGTGGATAGAGCACTGGGCTTGGAATCAAGAAGACTCATCTTCATGACTTCAAATTTGTCCTCACACATTTTCTAGCTCTGTTGACTCTGGGAAAGTCAGATAACCCTGTTTGCCTCAGTTTCCTCATCTTTAAAATTAGCTGGAATGAATTAGAAGGAAATGGCAAGCCACTCCAGTATCTTTGCTGAGAAAACCCCAAATGGAGTTGCAAAGAGTCAGACAAGACTGAAAATGACTGAACAATGAACAACTAAATAGGTAGCTTAGGGAGATGCCATATAGAGAGTTGACCAAGAGTTTAACAAGAGTTGGCAAAGGCTCTCAGGTGATTCTTGTAGAAAAGGAGGCGTGATACTAGTTGGATAAAACACTGTCAAGTGGAGTAGACACTTGATGAATGGTCAAACTCAAAGTTTGGGATAAGTTCTTAGTGCTATATGTGTATATACACATATACCTATACATATACATGCACATATATACACACACACATACACACACAAATATATATTAAGAAAGAAAAACTAGAAATTACCTTCAAGGAGCTTACATTCTAATGGAGAAAGACAGTACATAAAACGAAGATAATTTCTCTATAGCACTAAAATCATAGGTTGGAGCAAAAAAAAAAAAACATTCTGGGGAATGCAGCATATGGGAATGCTAGTTTTTAGAGTGAAAAGACATAAGTTCAAAGCCTGGTTCTGACACATACCAGCTATGTGTCTCAGGGCAAGGCACTAAAGTGTCCTGAGTCTCAGTTTCCCCATCTAGAAAATGGAGATAATTTTGTCCCACAGGCTTATTTCACAGAAAGAACTTTAAAAATTTTCCTCACCATGGATATATTATTAACGTTAGTATGATCATTTTTATGTTTTAGAAATGAACATCTAATGACATTTTTAATACCCTGGTAATTTTTGCCAGTATTCCAGCTTGGGTGTATGCTATTCTACTGATCCCTCCCTCCTCTTTCCCCTTCAAATGTCATACTCCTGGAGTCACATCATTGCCAAAGAAAGAACAGATCTGGGGTCCAAGGGTCAAGGCATAGGGTCCAGAAGAAGAAGAATCTTTCTTCAAGTTAGAGCTGATTTTTTTTCCACACCACACACTAAGACAAGGGAAACAAAATACCGTCTCCGGGAACAGTCTCCAGCTCTGGGAGAGACATTCAAAGGGCCCTTTGTGTTTGGCATCCCACTTCCTCCGCGGCCCATGGCTGAGACATCAGAAGCAGCAGACACCTCTATCTGACATCTGGAAAACAGTGTGATATTGTACAAAGAGAGAATGGACCTTTCTGAAGACTCTGAGGCCGAATACTCTCAGAGTCCCACAAGATTGCTACCTCTGACATCACATGTAATATCCCTTTGCCCTCAAGGAAGGGTTCTCAGCTCCATTATAAATTTCCCACATAGTGGATAGAGAGCTGGACACAGAGTCAAGAAGAACTAAACTAAAATTCTACCTCAGACACTTATTCACTGGGGAACTCTGGTCAAGTCATTTAATCTGTCTCAGCCTCAGTTTCCTCATCTGTAAAGTGGGGGTGATAATCATAGCACATACCTCACAGAGTGGTTGTGAGGGTCAGATGAGATAATAAGTAAATCACTTTGCAAACCATTAAACACTCTATAATATTATTATTCCCAGAAATCAAGGGCATCAACCTGCAAGGGACTTTACAGGGTTGATCTAATCCAAACTCTACTTCTAATCAATAAGGACATGCCCCAGACCACACAGCAAGTTTATTTCATAGCGAAGCAGAAAGGGATATTGGAGACAGTCGAGATACCGTCTCCCCACCAAGAGGTCAACAGCTCTCTGCTCAAAGCCCTCCAGTGGCGGCCTCCCATAGGAGGTCATCACCGATAGCAACTCTAATTGTTAAGAGACTTTTCCTCGGGGCAGCTAGGTGGCGCAGTGGATAGAGCACCGGCCCTGGAGTCAGGAGGACCTGAGTTCAAATCCGGCCTCAGACACTTAACACTTACTAGCTGTGTGACCCTGGGTAAGTCACTTAACCCCAATTGCCTCACCAAAAAAAAAAAAAAAAAGATTAAAGAGACTTTTCCTTATATAAGTGGCATTGCGAGGCTCAAATGAGATGATGAATTTAAGCATTGTGTAAAACTTATAGTCAGGTACTCCTGACTCCAAGGCTGCTACCACTACCACCCACCACCACTACTACCAGTACTGTTATTATTAGCTTCTAGTCATCAGACCAACATCTGGTGATGACCTCAGTCTCCTAGCCTTCTACACCATTCCTGCTGAGCTCAAGCAATGTTTATAGATCAATATGGGGTGTGGTTATAAATGTTTAACGACTGGGCTCTCCCGGGGAAAAAAATGTATGTATCTCTCTTTAAGCTTACTTTGCATTATTAACACTTTATTAAGTCTAGACAATCAATAAAAAAATTAATCAAGCCCCGATTTATAAGAACTGCCTATTTTAGAGGTGTAAATGCTCATGAGCTAAGCTGGATCGAACTGGCTGCAGGATGTATACTCCTGTCTTTCTTACTTCCATGAAGATAGAATATACCTTTCTTTAACTCCCACCCATTCTTCCTAGTTCTGCCCACTGGGGTCTGAGTAAAGAAGTGTTTGACACATGGTGATCCTTCAGCTACTTGATAGTAATAACCTACAATACCTGAAGACATTTTTTGGTCCTGGGACTAGAACCCAGGTCTCCTAAAATACTAGTTTATTAGCTATTCCAAAAATTGCTAGATTTAGTGATTATTTTGATGTTTAAATGTAATTACTCCCCCCAGTTACAACCATACCACCTGTAGAATGAATGTAAGCTCTCTGAAGGCAAGGCCTGTTTAGGTTTTCTCTCTGTATCCCCAGTGCGTAATACAGTACTTTGCACAGGAACTTACAAATGCTTGTTAAAATCAAAATTGGAGGGACTGTGGAAAGACAGTCACTCTAATAATGTGGATTTGAATTAGTTTAAGCATTCTGGAAAATCAATTTGGAATTTGCTGCTGTAAATTATATGTCTACTCTCTTCCATGGATCTACCTTTCTATTTCTTAGCCTTTCCAGATAGTTTTGACAAGTATTGCTTTATAATATAGTTTATGTTCTGGTACTGCTAAGCCTCCTTCCTTTACATTTTTCTTTTTTTAAATTTTTTTATTATTATTATTTTTAGTGAGGCAATTGGGGTTAAGTGACTTGCCCAGGGTGACACAGCTAGTAAGTGTTAAGTGTCTGAGGCTGGATTTGA
This sequence comes from Dromiciops gliroides, assembly GCF_019393635.1. Lineage (NCBI taxonomy): Eukaryota > Metazoa > Chordata > Mammalia > Microbiotheria > Microbiotheriidae > Dromiciops > Dromiciops gliroides. The sequence continues at coordinate 41,238,838 of NC_057864.1, forward strand.
ACTCAGGTACTCCTGACTCCAAGGCTGGTGCTCTATCCACTGCGCCACCTAGCTGCCCCGCCTTTACATTTTTCATTAGTTACTTTGATATTCTTGACTTTTTGTTCTTCCAAATTAATTTTATTATTATTTTTTCTAATTCAGCAAGATAAGAATTTTTAAATTTAATTAGGATAGCACTGAATATATAAATTAGTTTAAGTTAAATAGTCATTTTTATTATACTAATCCTTCCTACCCATGAACAATTAATATTTCTCCAATTATTTAAATATGATTTTATTTTTATAAAAAGGATTTTTTAAAAACAATTTTGTTTATATAGTCCCTGGGTTTGTTTTGGTAAGTATACTCCCAAGCATTTTATACTGTCTAGAGTTTTTAAAACGGTATCTCTTACTATCTCTTCTTGAAGGGTTTTGTTTGTGATATAAAGAAATGCTGATGACTTATATGGATTTGAATTATGCAATAAAATTGATTTAATTGTTCATACCCTTTAACCTACTACTGGGCATATACCCACAAGGATGCCAGTGAGAGAAAGAAAGGTCCTATATAAAAATATCCATGAAAGAACTTTTCATGTTAGCAAAAAACAACCAAAAAATGAAACAAAGTGTCTACCAATTGGAAAATAAAGAAAATTGTTGTATATGAAGGTAATGGAATATTTCTGTGTGATAAGAAATTTTGCAGTCTGGTATAATAGATAAAGAGCCGGTCTCAAAGTTGGGAAGACTGGATTCAAGTCCTAGGATCATAGATTTAGACCCGGAATGGACCTTAGAGAAATCCAATCCAACCCCCTCATTTTATAGAAGTTGTCCATGGTGTCACTCATATCAAAGGAGGAATCTGAACCTGGGTCTTCCTGCCTCCAGGAAGGTACCTCAAAGGGTTGATCTAATCCAACCCTTACTTTTGATTGTTAACTACATTGAATCTCAGAAAGGTGACATGTCCCAGACCACACAGTAAGTATGCCCCATATCTATAGCATTTCTGAGTTGGAAAGGCTGCCAGAGCCTTGCTGACTCTCACCAGTATCAACTTAACCTCTCTTTGTCCAAGGAAACTCTCTACTATTAGAAGCTGCAGCTACTGTGATTTCCATTAGTAGCAAGACCATCCTTACTGGCTGTTTCCTACCCTAATGAAATTTCAGATCTAATCCAAAAAAATAAAGAAATTATGGGTGAAGCTAGCAGAGATACATGGGAAGACTTATATGTGGTGTCTTGTAGAAAAAGCAGAAGTAAGAGAATAATGTACAACATAATACAACAATAAAACAACATTAAAAATAAGTTAACTATGTTGAATTTTAATAAACCCATTCAGTCTTAAGGAACTGATGAGGAAATTCACCCTTCTCTTCACAGCAGAGAATTGGGGACTACAGATATGATGTAGGGTATGCATATCAGATGCCATAGCTGTGACCATTAGTTTTGCTTGAATTATATTTGTTGTTCCAGAAAAGATGAGAGGATGGTAGAGTTGAATGAAGACAGGGGAAAGGAGGGAGGAAAAAGTCAAGAATGTGTATTGGATTGAATAAGGCATATCTATCCAAGTTATTATAAAATTATTATTATTATTATTAAAAAATTGTTGGATTGAGGGTCCATGGCACCATCTAGTTGATCATCAAGAGGAGAAAAGTTTCCCCACTTGAAACTACAGAGGGATTTCAGGAAGGATAAAAAACAATAAACAAGGAAGACATTGCAATGAGTTTTCCATCTTGTGCTACCTTTTCCCTAGACATTTCATGGAATATTGAATTTGATGTATGGTTGTAGGATGAGAAGCAGTGTGGGGGAATGGATAGAATACTGATCCTAGTCTCCTGAAAATCAGGGTTCAAATCCCACCCAGCTGTACCACAAAGCAACTCACTTAACCTCTCTGAGACTCGGGCCACTGGCTAAGATTTATCTGACATTGTTACATATATTATTATCACACAGTATTGATTATTACACATTATTGATGGATGGCCATAGACTCTTAGAGTTTGTTTGTTTGGGGGATTTTTGTGGGGCAATGAGGGTCAAGTGACTTGCCTAGGGTCACACAGCTAGTGTTGTCAAGTGTCTGAGGCCGGATTTGAACTCAGGTAGTCCTGAATCCAGGGCCAGTGCTTTATCCACTGTACCATCTAGCCACCCCCACTGTGCCACCTAGCTGCCCCCAGAGCTTTAAAGGTCCCTTTGAGGTTCGTATTCTTCACTTTACAGCTGAGGAAACTGAGTCCCAGGGAGAAATAACTTACCCAAGGCCACCAAGTAATAAGCAGCAAGGCCAGGATTAGAATGCCAGCCCCACCCCCCACTCAGAATCAAGTTTTCTTTCCACAACACCAATTTGTACTTGCACCATAACACACTTACTAGATTGTAAGCTCCTTGAGGGCACCAACTATGACACGTTTTCGTCTTTGTATTCCAGGTTTCTAGGACATACTTAGCACTTAGTGGGTGCCTAATGAATACTTGTGGTTGAAGTGATGTGTTAACCAATGCCTCACTGTAATAAGACATTGGCTAACCCAAGTTCTCAAAAGTTACAAGAGAGGAGAAATCTCCCAAAATTCTATCAAGCTGGAAAAACTTAAATTTGGGCCTGATGATGTACCATATGTCTGTTGCTGAGGACCTGTATAAGTCCCTTGAGGACAAGCCCTGTCTCACTTTTGTCTTTGTCTGCCCAGTGCCTAGCACAGTGCCCAGGCACCACATGTCTGAGATACACTCCCTCCTCTCCACCATCTTATAGAATCCCTCTCTTTCTATAAGATGGAGCCCAAGCACCATTTTCTGCACGAATGTTTTCTGATGCCTCCAACTTCTTGAACCCTCTAACTACCTTTTGTTTAGTCACTGTGTATTTGATTCTTTTATACACTATATATTTATGCTATACATGTTAATAGATAGTTGTAAACTTCTCCATTAGAATGGAAGGTCTTGGGGCAGCTAGGTGGCATAGTGGATAAAGCACCAGCCCTGGATTCAGGAGGACCTGAGTTCAAATCTGGGCTCAGACACGTGACACTTACTAGCTGTGTGACCCTGGGCAAGTCACTTAACACTAATTGCCCTGCCTAAACAAAAAAAATATAATAATAATAATAATAAAAGAATGTAAGGTCTTTAAGAGTAGGAGATGCTTCATTTTGTGCATTAGTATGCCCTAGTGCCTACTAGGGCAGATGATAATAACACCTGCCTCCCAGAGCTGTCATCAGGATCAAATGGGATAATATTTGTAAAGCAGTTAGAAATAGTGTCCAACACATAGTGCTACATAAATGTTAGCTATTATTATTATTATTATTATTATTATTAGCTAGCATTTATAAAGTGTTTTAAGGTTTGCAAAGAACTTTACAAATATCATCTCATTTGATCCTGATGACAACTGTGGTAGTTATATACATATAATTATTACCCCCACTGTACAGATGGGGAAACTGAGGCAAGTGGTTAAATGCTATAATGCTACTGCTAATCATAACAGCAATAATAGCATTTAGAAAGCACTTTAAGGTTTACAAAGGAATATCTCATTATGTGCTCACAACTATGGTAGGCAGGTGTTATTATCCCCATCTTAAAAAATAAGGAAACTGAAGCTGAGAGGTTAAGTCACTTGCCCAGAGCCATACAAATTTGAAATTGGGTCTTCCTGATTCCATTCAGTGTGCTACCTAGTTGTCATAAGACAATTGTAAGGAAGTCAGGGAGACAATGGGTACCCCTGAAAACAAGACTGAACCCCCAAATTCTACTTGAAAGCATATAATCCTAAGATGTCTTGGTTGGTCTGTTGACCAGAATGAAACCAGGCCTTGGAAGAATCACAGGAAGGGTCTTAGATAGTCTAACCTTGGTAGTTCAGTGGAAATAAAACCGTTATATGAATTCAAAACTCCACAACACTGAACGAATGCATAATTCCTATGCCAATGTTGACTCAAGACCTAAGCCTTTTTCCCAAAGACCAAAGGATCATAGATTTAGCGCTTGAAGGCACCTCAACACTCATCTAGTCCAACCTCCTCATGTTACAAATGAGAAACTGAAGGCCAGATAGGTCATGTGATCTGTCAAAGGCCATATAGACAGTGAGTAGCTGACCTAGGATTTAGGATCATACAATTATAGATTCAGAACTGGAAAGAACCTCTGAAGTCATGGAACTCAACCAACCCTGGAGAAACCTTCTCCTTGAGGTCCTACTCTCCTGACTGGCATCTCTCTTTTGCATTACTAATTCAGGAAGGGTCTCAGCCACGCTTCACCTTACACAATCACCCTTCAGCTCACTCTTCAGCTATCTCCTCCTTACCAGCTGCCTTAATCCTGAACAGGTTCTTTTCTCTCCTCTCCCTCATTTTCCAGTTCCCCTATATGGGTTGTTTTCCCTCATTAGAGTGATGGTAGAAAATGTCTTTTTTGGCCTGCATTTATCCCAGCATTTAGCATAGGGCACATAGTAAGCACATAATAAATGCTTTATCTGCTTACCCACCTACCTACATGTGCATCTATCTATCTATCCATCTATCTATCCATCCATTTATCCATATATCATTCAGCTAGCTATCCACCCATCTATCATTCATCTATCTATCTGTCTGCCTGTCTGTTTCTCCATCCATATATCTATCTATCCATCCATCCATCGATTTATCCATCCATCTACCCATCTATCTATATATCTGTCTATCCATCCATCCATCACTCATCTATCATCTATTTACCTATCTATCCATCCATCTATCCATCTGTCTGCCTGTTATCTATCCATCCACCTATCATTCATCTATCTATCCATCCATCCATCCATCTATCCATCCATCCATCCATCTATCCATCTGTCTGTCTGTCTATCTATCCATCCACCTATCATTCATCTATCTATTCATCCATACATCATCTATCATTCATATATCTATCCATCCATCCAGCTATCATTCATCTATCATCTATCTACCTATCCATCCATCCATCCATCCATCTATCTATCCATCCATCCATCTATCCATCTGTCTATCTGTCTGTCTATCTATCCATCCACCTATCATTCATCTATCTATTCATCCATACATCATCTATCATTCATCTGTCTATCCATCCATCCATCTATCATTTATCTATCATCTATCTACCTATCCATCCATCCATCGATGTATCCATCCATCTACACATCTATCTATATGTCTGTCTATCCATCCATCCATCCATCATTCATCTATCATCTATTTACCTATCTATCCATCCATCTATCCATCTGTCTGTCTGTTTATCTATCCATCCACCTATCATTCATCTATCTATCCATCCATCCATCTATCATTCATCTATCATCTATCTACCTATCCATCCATCCATCCATCCATCCATCCATCCATCCATCCATCCATCCATCTATCCATCTGTCTATCCGTCTGTCTATATATCCATCCACCTATCATTCATCTATCTATTCATCTATACATCATCTATCATTCATCTGTCTATCCATCCATCCATCTATCATTCATCTATCATCTATCTACCTATCCATCCATCTATCCATCCATCTGTCTATCTGTCTGTCTATCTATCTCTCCGTCCATCCATCCATCCATCCATCTGTCTATCCTTCTGTCTATCTATCTCTCCATCCATCCATCCATCCATCCATCCATCCATCTGTCTATCCATCTGTCTATCTATCTCTCCGTCCATCTAATTCTCTCATTTTATAGATGAGGAAACTGAAGCCAAGATGACCTTCCCAGGGCCACATAGCTGAAACCCAGTGTTTTTTCATGCTACCATTCTACTTTCTTTTTTCTGGAGCCTCTGCTACCCTTGCCTCTGCCAATGGATCCTTCCACATTCAGGCTTGTGCCAGGAGATGGAAGAGTCAGCCCCAGTCTACTGAGATATACCTTCACAAGGCGTGACAATTGGAAGGTGAAGAGCCCCAGAAGTGGTTGACACGTGTGCTCGGCAAGGAAATTGATGGGTCTTTCACAAGGCCAGGAAAGCATCATCCAACTCTAAGGCCCCCCTGACTTCTTCCCCTCCCATTTATCATCCTCCACTCTCTAACCCACTTTCCTGACTTGGTTTCTCCTTCAGAGTGACCTTCTATTATTTTTTTTCCTCCAGATTTTTATTGCCAGTAATTCAACTTTATCCTTCCCTATAGAGGAAGAGCTTTGATGATGATGATGATGATAATAATAATAATAATAATAACAATAACAATAATAACAGTAACAATAACGATAATAACAATAACAACAATAATAACAATAACAATAAAAATCAAATATTGATGTAACTCTCGAAGGTTTGCAAAGCACTACATGTATGGATGTATATGCATACATATATGTGTGTGTATATATACACATATGCACATGCACACACACATATACGTATTCTTGTCATGTGGCCATCACATCTTCTCATTCTAGTTCCTCCTACCTTCTGACTCTATGTCTCTCCTGCATGTACCAATTCTTAGATATGTTCTCTCCTCCATTTTTCTGTGTATGACCAGAAGTATCCCTGTCATAGAGGCGAGAGAGCTGGCCTTGGAGCCTGAAAGACTGTGTTTAAATTGTGCCTCTGACTTTCTGTCTGGCCCTGGGAAAATTACTAAACCTCTAAGTACTCCAGGCTGATAGTGTCAAACTAAAAAAGAAAGGGATTCCTGAGTCTGTCTATTGACTTAGAAAATCACAAGTTAACATTATCTATGTTGTATTGTTAGAGACAGCTAGGTGGCTTAGTGGATAGATCAGCTGGACCTGGAGTCAGGAAAACCTGAGTTCAAATTCAGCCTTAAATAAAATAAATGCTTGTAGACTTAAACCTTAAGGTGCAGAGAAAAATAAAGGTCCCTGACCCTAGTGCTATACAGAATCTGGACAGAGTAAATATTTAATCAATGTACATTCTGTGGATTGATTGAATATACATCTTTTACTCTTATTCTTCTTTGGAGTTCCTCATTGATCATATGTTAGGACCAACTCACACCCCTTCCCCAAGCTCCCATGGGCCTCTCCATTATCTTTTGTGTTATGATATAGTTTTAATTCTTTTTTTCCCTTTTTAAAATTTTTAATTAATTAATTTTTTTTGGCAGGGCAGTGAGGGTTAAGTGACTTGCCCAGGGTCTCACAGCTAGAAAGTATTAACTGTGTCTGAGGCTGCATTTGAACTCAGGTCCTCCTGAATCCAAGGCCCATGCTTTATCCACTGTGCCACCAAGCTGCTCCTCTAGTTTTAATTCTTTAGAGATTATTGTAATCGATGTATCCCCACCTCCCCTTACAACAATACCAGTAGAAAATTGGTGTTGAGCCATTGTTTCCATGAGAAGCTTGGGATCCTTAAGAAAGCTTTGCAATTTCCCATCCAAAATTCATCATGCTTTCTCTTTGTAAAACTCTGGGTCCAGCTAATTGACTATTTGGACTGTCTGTACCAGATGTAATCTTGTATGAGAAGCTCCATAGGTTTTCCATCCAAGTTCATGTCATAATCTGGGTAGGGGCAGCTATGTGGCACAGTGGATAGAGCACTGGCCCTGGAGTCAAGAGGACCTGAGTTCAACTCTCACATCAGACACTTACAAGCTGTCTGACCCTGGGCAAGTCACTTAATCCCAATTGCCTTAAACATAAGGGGCTATCTCCAGTAATCCTGATAATATATCTTGCCACTGGACCCAGATGGCTCTGGAGGAGAGAGTGAGGTTGGTGACCCTGCACAGCCCTGCCTCATTTAAATCTAATTCAGTGCAAATCATGACATAAGCTCTTCAAGAATGAAGGACAGGGGGGCAGCTAGGTGGCACAGTGGATAAAGCACTGGCCTTGGATTCAGGAGGACCTGAGTTCAAATCCAGATTCAGATACTTGACATTCAACTAGCTGTGTGACTGTGGGCAAGTCAATTAACCCTCATTGCCCTGTAAAAACAAAAACAAAAAACAAGAATGAAGGACAAGCAACATAATCTGGCTGATAGACTGACACATAGTAGGTACTTGATAAATGCTAGGTTACAGTAAATGGAAGATGCATCTTCCATTCTCTGACCCCTAAAGCCCATCTTCTGAATAATAATTTATAGAGTACTTTTAAAAAAAAAAACTTCCATTTTCTTATGAACTTGACAAACTATTAACAAGCATGACCATTCTCATACACAAAGAACAGAAAAAGATTACATATGAACCCATGAAGCCTCTGTTATGTACAGATTAGTGTTTTTAAAAGCATATAATAAATTTAACCCAAAAGTTTCAAAAATGCCCTGCATATGTGAGTTTTCTTCAGTCATTCAATCAGTCGACAAGTATTTACTAAGGACTTACTGTCTGATAAGAACTGGGCAATATAAAGAAAGGCAAAAAATAAAGTTTCAGACCACAATGGGCTCCCATTCTATGTAGGAGACAACATGTAAACAGTTATAAATGTACAAGAAATAGACGTGGAAATGGAAATGGAAGGTCATTTCAGAGGGAAGAAGGTGGGCATGAATCGGGAAAGGTGTCCTGCAGAATGGGAGACTTGAGCTAAATATCGAAGGAAGTCAGGGAAGATAGGAGGGTGAGGTGAAGAGGCGGGAACATTCCAGGAATAAAGGTCAACCAGGAAAAAGACATGGAGAAGTTAGGAGACAGGACATCTGTGAGGAGTAGGAAAAAAGCTAGTGGCGCTGGAGAGTAGAGGTCACAGAATTTCCTTCTGTTCTCTTCTTTGCATTTTTTGGGGGGTCAAGTGACTTGCCCAGGGTCACATAACTAGTAAGTGTCAAGTGTCTGAGGCCAGATTTGAACTCAGGTATTCCTAAATCCAGGGCTGGTGCTTTATCCACTGCGCCATCTAGCTGACCCCTCTTCTTTGCATTTTAAAAATATTTAAAATATCTTGTCCTTTTTTTCCATCAATGCCACACCCCGCAAATCCCTCCCCCAAATAAAACCCTTCCTTTTTAGAAGACTTAGAATTGTTTTAATACTAATTTAATGCTTCAGAGATAGTCTCTCATTTGACCCTCACTATACCCCTGCAAGCAGGTACTTCAGGGGTAGAGGAAGGATTTGAACCTGAGGCTTACTGACCTCTTCTCAGTCCAGAAGTCTAGCCATTGCCCCACACTGTATTTTCATTACTTCCCAAATCCTACTTCCATTCCACTTTTCAAACACTTAAAATATATATACCTCGGGGGCAGCTAGGTAGCACAGTGGATAGAGCACCAGCCCTGGAATCTGGAGTACCTGAGTTCAAATTCGGCCTTAGACACTTAACACTTACTAGCTGTGTGACCCTGGGCAAGTCACTTAACCCCAATTGCCTCACCAAATATATATGTGTATATATATATGTGTGTGTGTGTGTGTGTGTGTGTGTGTGTGTGTGTGTATACCTCTAGGTGGTAGAAAATTGAAGGAAAGCACAAAAATGATGACATTTCATTTCCCAGTGGCCTGGCAGTTTCTAACTGTTTGTGTCACCTTGTTAGGGCCTTGTCCAAATTCCTCCTTTTCAGTCACCAGATTGCAAATTTTCATATAAGATTTATAGCAATTACAAATTCTGTTTTGGTACCTTATTGGATGCTCTATTTACTAGAAAGCATCCATCAGGATGGGAACAAGAAAATCCATTTAAACCATTACAAACCCCCCCCCCCACTCTAATTAAAGCCTTCTGAAAGCTATACCTGTCCAACACCTTTTTATTGATAAGTGTGAAAATATTCAATATTAAAACAGACTTCCATCATGGGTCTCTTAGAGTACTGGATGCCTAAGTTGGGGATTCAAAAAGTCAGAAACCTTATGTTCCGTGCAAGGAAGGGAAGGAGCAAATAAAAAGCCAGTATCATGAAAAGTGTGGACATTTCAGTTTCCCCTCAAAATTTGGTCCTTATGGTGCAAACTGGCAAGTCTTGTTGGCTCTGCTAAGAGGGCAGGCATTACACAGATCAACCCAACCCTCACCCAAGCCATTAATTTCAACTCCCTGCCTCATCTTCACCCTTCCAAGGAGGGCAACAAATGAGAGAATCAGCTCATCAGCTGGCCTATCGCAGTCCACTCTGGCAAATGGAGCAAAGGTAGTTGGCAGAGTGACTGGGCCCAGACCAAGCACAAGCTTACCTGTTAATCAACTGATCACAATGTTTTGTTTTGTTTTGGTTTTTTTGAGGGGCAATTGGGGTTAAGTGACTTGCCCAGGGTCACACAGCTAGTAAGTGTTAAGTGTCTGAGGCCGGATTTGAACTCAGGTACTCCTGAATCCAGGGCCGGTGCTCTATCCACTGCGCCATCTAGCTGCCCCCGATCACAATGTATAATAAGTCAATTCCAGACAATTCATTTAATTTTTTAAAAATATTTCTTTTTTGGAGGGGCAGCTAGGTGGCACAGTGGATAAAGCACCAGCCCTGGAGTCAGGAGGACCTGAGTTCAAATCCAGCCTCAGACACTTAACACTTACTAGCTGTGTGACCCTAGGCAAGTCACTTAACCACAATTGCCTCACCAAAAAAAAAAAAAAAATCTTTTTTTCCTTATCTGCTTCATTCCTGAATGTATCCTTTCCCTACCCAAAAGTGCCATCCTCTAAAGAAAAGAATAACAAGAAAAATAAAACAGTTTAGCGAAACTAAGTCTGACAGTGTATGCAATAGTCTACACCCATAGCCTCCCACCTCCCAAATATTTTTAGTATTTCAATCACATGACCATTCTGGAAACAGAAAAGTGGAGACAAAAATAATAACTCACATTCATATATTGCTTTAATGTTTGCAAAGTTGTTGTTGTTGCTGTTTTTATCATCTCATTTTAGCTTCACAACATCCCTATAGTCCCTCATCCCTGCAAAGAAGGTGCATTTTCTCCTCTCTTAGTTGGGGCCAAGCTTGGTCAGGTTTGAGGAAAGTGTTTTTTTTCTTTTGTCTTTCCATTTATATTGTTGTAGTCATTACATATGTGTATGTGTTTTCTGATTCTACTTGCTTCACTCTGCATCAGTTCATATAAGTCTTTTCATACTTCTCTGAATTCTTCCTATCGATTATTCCCTAAGAAGCAGTAATATTCCGCTACAATGATGTGCCATAGTTTGCTTAACCATTCCTCAAATGAAATGCAGCTGGATCACTTTCAATCCATCAAACTTTCAGGGTCAGTGAAAATCAGGAAGTTCCTTCCAACACCCTGGGGCAGGTATGACACCTTGACTTCTGCCCATCCAAGCTGCATCCATGTTTTCCTTGAGCCTGGGTGAAGAACAGATCTCAGCACTTGTACGAGATCCAGCTGTGTGGATAAATATGATCTCTTTAACAGCTCACAAAGATGTCTTGCTGCCATTACAGACAATCATGTAAATAAGTCATTATGGACTTTTATAAATTCACTATTTACTCAATAACCCTAGATGGGAGCCGTGATCCCTCTACATGCAATTATGGGAGTGCATAATTATGGACTTTTTTGTCGACATTCACTTATAATAGCTCTTCAAAGCTGGATGCTTTTTATCACAGGAAAGGCTCAAGGAGAAAAGTTTCAGTTCTCACTCCTAATTGACCTAATTGTGTGCAAAAGCTTCTTTAGTGAGGCAATAGACTGATGCCGGAGAGCAAGCTACCAGCCCAGAACAGACCTTAGCTTGGGAAGGCTGGGTGGGAAGTCAAATTCGCAGTCCTGTGTATTCTTGAAATCCACACAGAATCACACAATTTCAGAATTAGAAGAGGCTTCAACAGCCATTCTAAGGAGAACTTCTGTGTTGTGGTTCCTTTACAGGTGCCACTCCTGACTCTCCTTGCAGGTTTTCTTTATTATGCTTTGGCTTGGTCACCTTCTCCTGTGCTTCTTTTCAGCTTCCTTTCAAGCGTTCTTTCCCCATTAGAATGTAAGCTCCTGGAGGGTAGGGCCAGTCTTTCTTGGTCCCTGTATTTGTATTCCCAAAGTTTAGCGGAGTATCTGACACAAAGTCGTGCTTAATAAATACATCAATGGATTGCCTGCCTGCGCTTGAAGCATTTTCAGCTAGTTAGTTAGTGCCTTTGAGAGCTGTTGCGTCATGACAATGAGGCATTAGATGTGATATTGACATTTGTGAGAAGCAACTTCATCAGTCAGGAAGATCCGAGTTCAAATTCTGTTCCCTACATATACTGGCCTTCTGACCTGGACAAGTCCGTTCAGTGCCTCTAAGCGATTCTCTGAGACTACAAATTACAGATGGGTTGCTCCTTTAATAGGGATATCTAGTACTTAGCACAGTGCCTGACACATTGTCATTCCAGTTGTGTCTGACTCTCTGTGACCCCATTTGGGGTTTTCTTGGCAAAGATACTGGAGTGGTTTGCCATTTCCTTCTCCAGCTCTTTTTTACAGATGAGGAAACTGAGGCAGACAGGGTGAAGTGATATGCCCAGGGTCACACAGCTAGTAAGTGTCTGAGGTCAGATTTGAATCAGGTCTTTCTAACTCTAGGCCAGGCACTCTATACGCTATGACACCACCTACCTGCCTGCCTGGCACATATAGGCACTAAATAAATGTTTATTGATTGATTGGTTGATCCCTAATGAGTTCCCCACACTCCTGCCACTTAGTACCTTCAGATCTTTTTGGGTCTCAGTCCTATGAAATCCCTAGAGCTATACACAGATACATACACATACGCACATATACATAATTTACATGAATTGTATATATGTCCAAAAGATTGTAACTCTGAGGATATCAAACAAAATCAGTAGAATTATGGCATTTCACAGCTACAAGGGAGTCAGAGACCACCTAGGCCAATGAAATCTCTTTTGACTATATGTAGACCAATCCAGTAATAGCAGAATTAGCTGGGAAGTTGGTACAGTGGCTAGAGCACCTGCCCTGGAATTAGAAGGACTTGAGTTCAAATCCAGACTCAGACACTTGCTAGCTGTGTGACCCTGGGCAAGCCACTTAATCCTAATTGCCTTTAAAAACAAACAAGATAATAATAGCTAACATTTGTATAACACTTTAAAGTTTGTAAAGCACTTGAAATATTACTTCATTTTATCTCCACAAGAACTTTAGGATGTAGGTACTATTATTAGCTTCATTTTTCAGGTGAGAAAACTGAGGCACAGAGATGTTAAATGACTTGCCCAGGGTCACACAGATAGTAAATATGTGAGGCAGGATTTGAACTCAAGGCTTCCTGACCCCAGGTCTAGAGTTCTCTCCAATGGACTACCTAGCCTGGCATAGAAGAACTGCGAGACAGTGTTTCAAGCAGTAACACGGCCCTTTAAGAGCCCAACTAAAGATACCTATTCCCTGAGAAGAGACTGCCCAGGTATTGCTGTTGCATCCTCTGCTACTGTTCCAGTCCTAGGAGGGTGTAATCAGGAAACAGGAGGGGAGTTGTGTATTTGTGAGTACAGATGTCATTCGACTGTAATGCTGCAATTTAGCTCTTCCAGAAGCGAATTCCCAAAGATAGAAGGAAAGCTGAGAGAAATAGATGAATCAGCAAACATGTATTAAGCGCCTACTGTGTGTCCTATAACACACAGAGACTTCAATTTGGAGTCAGAGGGCTTGGGTTTGAATTTGGGCTGGGTCACTCACTACTTTTGAGGGCCTCAGTTTCTCCATCTTTAAAATAAGGGGCAGGAAGGAGTTGGACCAAGTTATAGCAGAATCATATAATGTTAGAGCCAGAGGAGACCTCTGTGGCCATCTGGTCTAACCACCCTATGACTAATCAACCACTGTGGCTCCCCATCAGAACATACCTGGGACAGCTATAGGTGGTGCCATAGTGCACAGAGCACTGGACTTGGGACTAGTGTAACGATTGGAATGACGCCACCTGCTGGATACTTACTGTAGAAGAGTTCTGCCCATGAAGCGAAGGTCTTTGAGGGCAAGACCAGGAGTCTTTTCTTTGGCGGGGAGGAAGTGACGCAGACGAGTGGGAGGAGGAAGGAAGAGACTGGCGCTGACTCTAGGGCTCTTTCCTGAGGACGCTGGCGGAGAAGGGAGCTAGAAATGTGCTCTCCCTTTAATAGATAGGAATCTAGGCCTTTCTCTCTCTCTTTACCAAATTCTTATTCTCCTTAATAAATGCTTAAAAGTCTAACTCTTGCTAAAGCTTGTAATTGATTGGCGACCACTCATTAGATATTTTAGACAGACTAGCTAGAATTTTAACCCTTAACACTAGGAGGACTCCTCATCATGAGTTCAAATCTAGCCTCAGATACTTACTAGCTGTGTGACCCTGGGCAAGTCACTTAACTCTGGTTACTTCAGTTTCCTCATCTGTATAATGGAGAAGGAAATGGCAAACCGCTCCTGTATTTTTGCCAACAAAACCCCAAATGGGGTCCTTAAGAGACAGACATGACTGAAACAACTGAACAACAACAACAAAGAACACATTTGACCAGTGGTCATCTAGACTTTGCTTCAATACCAACAGGGAAGTCCCCATACTCCCTGTCTCCTAAGATGTCCCCTAAAGTCTCTTCCAGATCTCCGATCCTAAAGACCAAGAGCTTGGGAAATGGATTAGAGATCAGAAGGCCATGAAGCTGGACAGGGCACCAGAGAGAATCTAGGTAGAAGCCAGCTCCTTGAGAGCAGAGATTGATTGCCAAAGCCCAGCACAATGCTCGGCACATGGCGGGAACCTAATAAATGCTTGCTGATAGACTGAGAGGTTTGATAATTCAACCTGTTATTTTACAGATCATTAAATTGGGTTTCATAGGCATGGTTAAGAACAGTGTCCAGAGTGGACGGACATGCCTCCTCACCTCCACTATTTACTTGGCCAATTCCCAAGATCCCATAGTGCCTCAGTTTCCTCAACTGTAAAATGGAGAATACCACCTGTCTCCCAGGGGTGATATTTGAATCACTGAGCAGGCAGGGGTAAAGCCCTTGGCTTTTACATGGTTCCTATCCCTAAGGATCTGAAAGTCGGATTGTTATTACTTCTGAAATTGGAAACTCTCATCCAAGAGGGTTATTTCAATCAAAAGGCTTTCTTCAGGAACAATCCATAAAGGAAAAAAAATTGAAAGCGTGAACATTCTCCATGGTATCATCATAATTAGTCCCAGTAACAGTTGGGCCATTTTTTTTTCAGTTCATTTATAGTCAGATTCAGCAAAATTGAAAACATCCAACATCTGGGCTGAAAAACTGATACAAAGCCAGAAAGCCCCCAAAATGGGCAAGGGTAGGCTTCAGTGGCATATGAGCCAGATGTAGATTCTGCCTCAACTACTCTCCTTCAAACTTCAAGGGGAAGAGAAGGAAGCAATATTTACATTTTGGTGTTGTTTTGCTAAAAAATACATTTTCTTTAAATTAACTAGGAGATATATATGTGTGTGTATGCATATAAATACACATATTTGTTGTTGTGTGGGTATATATGTTTTCTAAATACACAGAATGTATTTTTAAGAGTTTCCCCAGCTTCTTAGAAATGAGGGCCACCAAGCACAGTAGCATACTATGCCTTTAGTCCCTGCTACAGAAGAGGCAGAGACCAGTGGATTGTTTGAGTTCAGGAGTTCTGAGCATCAATGGGGCTGAAGCAGATCTGAACTAATTTCCAGCACCAATATGGTGAGTCCTTAGCAGCAGGAGGATCACCAAGCTGCCTACAAAGGTTTAGGCAGGTTGGAAACAGAGCAGGTCAAAGCTTCTATGCCAATCAGTACTGGGATTGGACCATGAATGGTCATTGTAATTCTAGTTTAGGCAAGATAAAGAGACCAAGTCTCAACACACACACACACACACACACACACACACACACACACACACACACACATAATTTGGAGGACCCAGTTCCAATTATATAAACTCTTCAGTCAGGCAAATGGATGGAGAACCATTCAAATTACCTTTGTGACCTTGGACCACTCATTTAAACTTCCTGAGCCTCAGTTTCCACATCTGTAAAATAGATTGGTTAGATTATATATCCTGTGAGGTCCCTTACCACTGTGCATCTATAATTCAATGAAGTCAAGTCAATAAGCATACATTAAGCACCTACTTTGTTCCAGGCACTATGCTAGGCTCTAGGTATTCAAAATTCCTGCCATCATGGTGTTCTCTACCATAAAGAGGGGTTGGTTGGACAACAAACAACTCTTTCGCTCCTCAGTTTATGCCCTAGATTAAGCCTAGAAAATATGTATGCAGCATCTTCTCTCCCAGCCCTCTTTAGTTAAATAAAAGATGCTCTGTAATCCTGTTTTTAGAATGAATGCTAGCGCACAACACCAGAGAGGGGTGGGGGGTGGGGGGGCTTCCCTTCAGAGGGAGAGGAGATTGACAAAAGGAGGAGGAGAGGAGATTGGCCAAACTATCTTGAAATTCTACCAGCAGAACTAAGTGCTTTGTGAACAAGGATAAAGGTGTCCCATTAGCCTTTCCTTGTTTCCTGAAAAAAAGGCAACACTGATACAAAGCCTTGATTACAAAAATCTCCATTTCCCAACCCCAGGTAAGAGCTGTTGCCCTGGGGCAATACCCCTGTTCCCACACTCCCCTCCTCAGCTATGTGTTTTCCAAGCAAAGACCTGCCTAGACTCTGAGGGCTGGGTGAGATGAAACTGGAAGGGTTTCTGAGCACAGCATTTAACTTTAAACATTCTTCATGGAAATTTACAATGCACATAATTTACATATTCAATACCAGTGACAATTTACTTCTCCCATCTGAACAGGGCTTTCAACTATGCCACTTGAACTAAATTAATAAACAGTAATTACAGAATGTTGTGTGAGCTAGCTGTTGATGTTGAACAGATTCTAATCAACACCTTCTTTTAAGGGCCAATTAAAGCTGAATGTATGCAATATAAACATCTTCTAGTATTTAGACATGAACCACAGAACAAGGTAAAAAGTAAAAATCTGAACAATTCATTGAGAGATGATAGAACTCAGACCTGAAGAAACGGACCTTGTCCTTCCTAGTTCCAAAGTTCTTTTAATTCCCTGTCCCTCCATGCAGCAGAGAGGGAAGCTCTGAGAGCTCACTGGGGTGAGGCCCACCATGTTTGAGATCTCTCAGACATCTCAAAGTGATTTTCCAATGGCTTTAAAGTTCCGTAGCTTCTTCTTTTAAATTGCCTCAAACACTTTTCCCCCTTAACTCATGTGCATCTCAGCGAAAACTTAATCTCCATATTTCTGACTCATTTATGTATAAATCATCTCCATGTTATTTGGTGTCTAAAAAACCTTCCCCTAGGCCATATTTAAGGACTTTCCCAGAATTCCAGGTGCTGTACAAAACATAGAATGAGACAGGGTCCTGATAAGTGGCTTTTACATCCTAACTAGATGGAGCACAAGCAAATCACTCATGAGATGATGGGAACCAGAAGGAGAAGGCAGTGGCTAACAGTGTTTCTGTCATTGGTCATTCCCATCCCTGATTGCTTTGGGATCATTGCATGATGGTTTCTAAGTGAAGCCCAACCCCCTTCCTGACTGAATAGCTGGACCCTGAAATACGTCCATAATTCAGGGCTTGCTTTAGGTCAACATCCATTCAATACCACAACTCATGAGACCCTACTGATTTGTTTTTAGTCAACCATTCAGAGGACACTTTAGTTCAAAGCAAAAGGCGAGGTGAGCTGAATCTGCAACCTGGAATGACTCTGGTACCCATGCCCCAAATGGATGCCTCCTCCCCACATGTGTTTAGCAAATTGGAACAGTTACAGAATGATCTTGGATATGGAAGAAATAGCACATTTGCTGATAGGTCAAACAGAAGGTTAAGAAAAGGATCACTACTTATAGGAAATGCATATCTATGGCACCCACCAATGAGTACAATGAAAAGTTTGGTTCAGTTAGACACAACTGCAACAACTGTACAACAATAGCTACTATGCCAGGGACTTTACAAATGTCATCTCATGTGACCTTCACAATGACCCTGTTATTATCCCTAATTTATAGTTGAGGAAACTGAGACAAACAAAGGTTAAACGACTTGCCTAATATTGCAGAGCTAGGAAGTAGTGGAGGCTGGATTTGAACTCAAGTCTTCCCGTTACTAGGCCCAGAACTCTTTCTGTTGCATCACCACTAACTTCTTCTATTTTGTCTCTTGAACTCCATAGATTTTAAACTCCTTGAGGAGAAGATCTGTGTCTTATGCTGCTTATTTCTCAAAGCACCTAGCATAGTTTATTGACATAGTGAGCACTATTCACTCAAGAGTTCTTGGATGAATATGGATGAATCTCTCTTCAAAGCCAATAAAACGAGAGTCTCCATTTGGCTTCAAATATTTTCTCAACAAAATTCAGAAAGACTCTGACAGATAGACTTTATGCCAGAAATTGAAATTTCAGAAGAGTCATTATTCACTATCCACATGGTAAAGAGAGGAATTACGGAACCAAGAAGTCGAGAAGATGTAATTAAAGTCCTACTTCAGTGCTCCATCCTAGCATGGAGGGGACCTGGGGTTCTTGAAGTCTCTGATGGAGGAATGCCAGTTCTGAGAAGACCTGCCAAATTCAAAAGGCCTTGAGATCAGGCCTTGTGAGAGACATGGTAGGTGCCATATAATGAGATTTGCAAAATTAAGATAGAGCCATCATTACCAAAGACAAAGGAGATGACCTCTTCATTCTATGGCTGAAGCCTGACCACAGAGAAGAGTTAAGAAAAATGTACTTCCCTTCCCTCTTTGCAGAGGCATCGGGTCATGGATGTAGAATATTGCTTATAAGTACAGTTGATGCGTTGATTTTTTCTTTTTTTATTAAATTGTTTTTTTCCCTCTTTCTTTGAAAAAATCCATTTTGTAAGAGTTGATTTGCATGAAGGGAAGAGAGGAGGGATATATTTGAAAATGAAGGGGATGTAAAAGCAAAAGCTATCCTTAAAAACTCTAGGGCTATAATAAGAATTTTTTATATGAACTGATGCAGAGTGATATAAGCAGGACCAAGAAACCAATGCATACAGCTGTACTTGACATGAGACCACACAGTCTTCCCAGCTACTGGTGGAGGGAGAGACTGGCAGACAACACTGATTGCTTCTCTGCTCATGGGCCAACAAACTGACAATCATTGTTTGTCCTTCATTTTTGGGGAGGACCACTGACATCGTGGGTTGTTTTGACTTGCACATGAATTAAATTTAAGTGAGGCAGAGTTGGACAAAGGCATCAGCCTCACTCTCTCCTCCAGAGTCATCAACGTCCAGCGGCAAGACAAAAGTCAAGAGGACTGATGATGGTCCAGGATGCAGTGGATGACTGGCATCTCAGATGTCTGACCAACCTCTAAGCTCTCCATAAAGCCAGCTTCAGTCACCTTTGAGACTGTTGGAACAAATTCCCATCCGCCCATTCCACTGGGGAAAACCTTCACATACTTGGGGAAAACACCCCCCCCCATTCATTAATGGGTCTGTGGCCTGTCAGTTACCCTTAACCTGGTTTAGCCTGATTGCCAGGACAGTTTTACCAGGGTGTGTGTACTGCACATGCTCCAGCTTCTTGGCTACAGGTGAGAGTAGGGGGACCTATTGAACAACAAAGATGGATGAGCAGTCCTGAAAAGGACTTGGCTAGCTCTCACACCAGAGGTGCTAGTCCTCCCTCAATACCCCATACACCCCCAACAATGACAGTTATTAATTAGGTGCTCATAATGCCGGGCACCATGGTGAACAGTAAGAATACAAAGAAAGCCAAATGCTCTCCTTGACCTCAAGGAGCTCACATTCAAATGAGGGAAGCAACATGCAAACAATTGTGCACATACAAGGTACAGACAGGTCAAATGGGAGGTCATCAAATGGGAAGGTACTGGGAGGAGAGGGAGAATAGAATGGGGAAAGCCTCTAGCAGAAGGTAGCATCTGCCCTGAATCTTGAAGGAAGCTTTGGAAGCCGGAAGTGCAGGTGAAGAAGGAAACCACTGGGAGACAGCCAGTCAGTGAATGGCATGGAGTCTGCAAATGGGGAGTCAAAAGGGAGAACGATTCTGCTGGCTCATCGACTATGTGGAAGGAAGTAAAGTATCAAAAAGTTTGGAAAGGAGGAAGGGCAAAGTAAGAGCAAAATAGGGGATTTAATTCTTGATCCTGCAGATAATAAAGAGCCACCAGAAGTGGACTTTCTTTCTCCACCAAAAGTCCAGAAGATCAGCAACAGAGGCTGTCGAGAAAGTAGCTGAACAAGGTTGGCCTCAATCCTTCCTTCAAATGGAGTTTTCAGGAAGAACTGACTAATCAGGGAAAGGAGCTAGACAGGTTGGAGACATCTTGCAAGTCGTGAAGGCTCCTGGGATATGGTGGTAGAGGCATCTTCCAAGGTATGAAGGCTGCTGGAACATGATCAGTCACTCAATCAATAAACATTTGTTAAGTGCTTAACATGTGCCAGACACTGGGCTAAGGGGATATTAACAAAGATGGAGAAATGGTGGGGGAAAAGAAGCCTGAAGAGTCAGAAACAGAGATTAGAGAAGAATTAGGAAATGAGAGGTCCATAACTTTGGGTCGAATTTTCCTGTGTTGTAAAATAAGAAGGCAAAATGGGAGGTGACCTCTCGGGTCCATCCCAGCTGTAAATCTATGATCCACTAACAGTTGGAGACCACTTTAATTATCGTGATGCCAAGAGAAATCAAGGAAGGCTCTCAGCACACTGGATCGAACCCTTGTGGAAGATTAATAGGAGTATTTAGACAAGAGGCTCACATGGGTTTAATCAGCTTAATCTGCATCTTTGGTACAAAGATGGACACTTCTAGGATCTCAGATCTTTTGGAAAAATAATCATTTAAGCCCCTTCTCTACAACACATCGATGATTTGATTCAATACAAGACCATCATATTCTGAACTGAAACTCTTGAACGTCAGTGTACCTTTTTAAGCATGCGTTCTACAAATATGGTTTTCTGACCCAACAACCCAGTCGGCTTGTTCTTGAAGTCTCAAGCAGGCAGACTCTAGCAGGTCAATAAAGGTGAGGAAGTGTTACTCCACTTCGCCCACATCCATCAACCAGAGCGATTAAATCTCTATCCATCATTTGGCATAACAGAAATAAAGTCATTGTCGTTGAACGCAACCACATGACCCACATCCCCTGACTTGAAAATCAATGTCTTGGCTCTGCTTCGTATATTCCCACTCCTACGTGCTCCTTCCTCACTGATAGCCGATTTCTTCCATCCTTGGACAATCTTGGTTCTACTCCTCATTTGTTTCAAAAGTTTTGCTAAATCACTAGATTTCCCTCCCCCCCCCCAACCCCAGCCTTCCCTTCAGAGCCTGCGGGATGTGAGGCAGAGGCAGAGGCAGGTCAAAAACATAATTAAAGTGGGGGCAGCTAGGTGGCGCAGTGAATAGAGCACTGACCCTGGATTCAGGAGGACCTGAGTTCAAATTCGGCCTCAGACACTTAACACTTACTAGCTGTGTGACCCTGGGCAAGTCACTTAACCCCAATTGCCTCACCAAAAAAACCAAAACAACAACAACAAAAAACAACCCATAATTAAAGTGCTCTGCCCTTTCAGTTAAGGTAATCATGCCTCTTTGGCTCTTGGGTAACATGGCCAAAGAATCCAATGGCCAATCTGCAGGTGATGAACAGCTCTGGGGACTTCTCTGAGGTGAACCGGATGCTAGGCAAAGTCTTTGTGGGGATTGTACTTTGTAGTTGGGTAGAACTTGCTGCATCCTGAGCTTGGCTGACAAAGCTCTTAAAAGGCCAACTCTGCCAGGATGCCATGATGAGCCATCAGAGTGGGATTCTGGTCATGCTAAATGCCTGGGAACATGATTCATAACCAAACCAGTACGACTGGCCTGCTGGTAGTTCCTGGGACGTGACTTCCCACCTCCTGCCTTTGTGCCGCTGCCAGTCACTGCCAGTCCTAACAAGAAAGGTCATCCCAACACTGAAATCATACGGTAGACTTCTCATTGGGGACTGGGAGGCAATGGCCAACACTTCCAAGACTCAGAAGCACAAAAGAGGCTCCATGCCCTGGGAGGCTGAGACACAGCCCACCCTCTACCATCAGCTGCACAGAAGTCAGCATCTGGTTTATTTCCTGTGCCAGTCACTGTGCCCATGACCAACCCTCCCACAACCAGGTTAGCCCTTAAAGGAGCAGCATGTCAACGAGCCCAGGGCCAAGTTAGAGTTGAACGCCGCTCCCTTGCCTCCTGGCTTCTCCAGGCTTGAACTCAGACATGTGGCAAGTGCAGGAATCCATCTACACTCTGTCCTCCTGCCAACCCCCCAGCTTCCAGGCCCTCTCCGGGGCAGCGTGATTCCCTTTCTTTAAAAAACAAAATATTTTTTTTAATTAACAAAAATATTCTTTTTCTTTCTACCTCCTCTCTGCCCCTAAGAAAGCAAAAACAAAATAAAAAACTTTGTAACAAATATTTGTAGTCAACATTGTCTATGACCAAACGTGATAAACCTCATTCCTCAGCCTAAGCCCAGGGTCGTTTTCTAAAGAAAAGGCTGAAGGCTGAGTCTCTCCTTCTCAAAAGCCTTCCCTGATGGTTCCCCACTGCCTGTGGGATATAGCCCTGGTCTAACTAGACTTTCTTCTCTCTCACTTTAGCCCTTCCTCCAATCAAACTAACTTACTCTTTTTCCCCTCAAGATGCTCTCCGATTTCCAGCTGCAGGGCCTTTGTCCATGATGTTCCCTGCCTGACAGGTTGTCTATCGTTAGCTAGCTAAATGGTACCATTGCCAAGAAGCATTCCTTTCCCCCCAGCCATGTGCAAGCTTTCCCTAGTCCATATTCACCTAAAACTATTCTTTTTTTCCAATTTAAGAACATGTGACAGAATAGAGAGAGAGTGTTGGGCTTGGGCCCGAGTTCAAATCATACCTTAGATACAATATGTGCATGATCACGTTTACATTGAAATACTAGCTGTATAACACTGAACACATCCCTCTGTCTCAGCCTCAGTTTCTTCATCTGTGACATGGAGATAATAATAGTACCTGCCTCACAGGATTATTGTGAGGATAACAACAAGGGAAGTTACAGATGATGAAAATAAGGCAAAGGCAAGCTTAAGTGACTTGCCCAGGGTCAGTGTGAATCCAGATTTGAACTCAGGAAGATGAATATTCCTGACTCCAGGCTGAGGGGCTCTATGCATTGTGGTGCCACTTAGCTGCCATTAAGTGAGGACTAGCATCCTCATCCATCCCCTTCTACAAATGAGGAAACAGAGGCTCAGAGAGGTTAAACCAATTGCCCCTAGTCCAGAGATATTTTAGAGCCAGCTCATACAGGCTCAAAAGAGCTGATTGTTAAATTTTCAGTGTGAGCATTTACACCTGAGATGAACAAACTTTACAAATCCAGCCTTGATTTATTGTTTTGCTTAGTGTTGACTTAAGACAGTGATAGAGAAAAAAAATGTTAGAAATGCCCTTTAAACTTTAAAAAATGCTGTGCAGGAATTTTTCTGTCCCCACCCCCACCCCTACCCCCCCCCCCCCCCCAGCCTGTTGTTAAACATCTGCCAGGACAGCCCTGTCCAAGCCCAAAGCCCTTTCTCCTCTAACCTCCAAGTGGCATTTTGGGGTTACCCATGCAGGCCTCACTCCCCCCCCCCCGCCCCCCCGCCCCCCGCCCCCCGCCCAGGTCGGGCCAATTAGAACTTACTTCTTTTCATCTCCAGGTAAAAACGGCCTCAGGGACTGAGAAGGCCTAGCCCAGACCATTGAGACAAGCCAGCAGCTGGGGGCCAATTAAATGCCACAGCTGTCAGGAGCCTTTCAGACTCATTTCATGCTAATTGCCTCTTCCTGATTACAAGAGACAAAGTGGGCGGCTGGGCTGCGGGCTGCCTTAAGGTAGTCTCCTGTAGTCGAGTAAATAAAGGGCCAGGCCTTGCACCAGGCAGACCTGGGAGGCAGTGACACTGCGAGCAGACCCCAAAATTACAGGAGGGTAGAAGCTGCCGAGCTGGCTGGGGGGGGGGGTGGCTCCTAAAGAGCTGGCCTAGGAAGTGGTTAGAGCCAGGTTAAGAGCCACTTCTGCCCCATTTAGGCTCTGTTGCCCTGGGTAAGTCATTTAACATCTCGATCCCCGCCCCCCAAACACACACATAGCCCTCCAAGACTCTGAAATGCAGAAAGATGCTGATCTGCCCTGGTAAACAGAGGTCCTCACAGAGAGCTTCCCTACATCAGGAAATCACAGATGCTGTTAAGAGAAAGGAAAGGAAAAGAAGAGGAGAAGAGAAAAGGAAAGATGAAAGGAAAGGAGAGAGGAAAGAGGAAAGGAAAAAGGAAAGGAAGGGAAGGGAAGGGGAAAGGGGAAAGGGGAAAAGGGAAAGGGGAAAGGAGAAAGGAGAAAGGAGAAAGGAAGGGGAAGGGAAAAGAAAGGCAGAGGAGAGGAGAGGACAGGAGAGTGCAGGAGAGGAAAGAAAGGGAGAGGAGAGGAGGGCAAGGGGAGAGGAGGATTGCCCCCGGACTATAGCAATAGCTCTCTAACTAGTCTCCCTGCCTCACATCTCCTGCTGCACTAGGTCAGAGACTGTTTGCTTTTCAGCACTGTATCCCTCTAGACAGGCCCGGCAGCTGGCACATAAGTGAGTTCTCAAACAAATGCTTGTGGGATTGGACTACACTGAATGTCCAGGGGTGCGTGTTTTCATTCTGGCTGCACAGGCTTCCCCCAGTGGGGGTCTTGCAGTGCCCCATCTATGGAAGCCCATTCTGTTCTGTGTCTCAAACACCATAGGGAACTACTGGGGCCACAGCTACATCTAGTACCCAGGCCATTCCCGTTGAGAAGCCAAGACTACCCCCACCGGACCACCAACAAACGACAAAAGCCCCTTGTGAAATTTGCCCCAAGGCCAGGGTTTGCTGGACACTTCCCTGGCTGACTCCTCTGGAGAGGTAGATGAGATCTGAGCTCTTGTTGTGCACCCCACTCCAGTCCGTACCCCTTCTTCCTCTAGCTAAACAGAGCCTTCACAGCCTGTATGTGTTCAGTTTGATGTTGGAGAGAGCCCATGCGCCCGCTTCTGGGCTCTGGGATGACACCATGGGTGTTGGATCACTGGGAGGTAGTGGCCAGTCACAGCCCCGAAACAGACATGCAAAGTCTCTTCTACTCCAGTTGTGTGTTGGCCAGTGCCTCTTAATGCAGCGACCCCTGGGGCAGCTAGGTGGCCCAGTGGATAAAGCACTGCCCCTGGATTCAGGAGTACTTGAGTTCAAATCAGGCCTCAGACACTTGACAATTACTAGCTGTGTGGCCCTGGGCAAGTCACTTAACCCCCATTGCCCCTGCAAAAACAAAAAACAAACCAAAAAAACCCAATGCAGCGACCCCTCCCCCTACACACACACTTGAATAAACCAGTTGTGTCTGGGTTGGTTTGCAAACACATGAATCCCATAAAGTGTTAGAAGAAAACTGTCCCACACTGGCCTGGCCCCGCCCCACATTTACTATGAATTTGTTGGGTTTGGAGCTTTTCAATCATGTCCAATTTTTCTAACCCTGTCTGGGGTTTTCTTGGCAAAGATACTGGAATGGTTTGCCATTTCCTTCTCCAGCTCATTTGACAGATTAAAAAAAAATAAAACTGAGGCAGAGAGAGTTAAGTGACTTGCCCAGTGTCACAAAGCTAGTAAGTGTCTGAGGCTAGATTTGAACTCAGGTCTTCCCAACTCTGGGAGTGATGCTCTATCCACTGTGCCACCTAGCTGCCCCAGTGCTTAACACACTTAGAAGCAGACAGGTGACAGAGTGATGGGCTTGGAATCTGCAAGAGTTGAGTTCCAATCCTGTCTCAGTCACCAATTAGTTGTGTATGACTCTAGGTAAGTTACTTAACCTCTTTTCTTTCCTCTCTCTTTACTTCTTTTACCCTTCTTTCTTCCTCATCACTCACTTCCTGTGTGTGCCAATTTCTTAAGGACTCTAGAGGCACCTATGGGAATTTAATTGTTGAATGTTAGAATTTGAAGGGCTTCAGAGGCCATCTGGCTCAGCTCTTCCATTTTACAGATGGGAAGACTGAACTCCAGGGAGGTTGTCCTAGTCCATTGTCACAAGTGGCTAGTAAGTAGTAGGGCTGGAACTTGAAGCCAAGGGCTTCTGAGTCCTGATCCCGGACCCTTTATTCCACCTTACCTCATCCCATCACTTAGTCCCCTAAGTGGCATCCAGTAATAAAAGACAATGAATCCTAGACACACCTTCAGGCATCTGAAAGATGGCAGTGCCTCTGACACAGGTAGAGATTTACCTGAGGAAAGAGCATGGATGATCATGGAGCCAAGTCTTCATGGGAATTTTGCTCAAAGGTCCTCTGACTCAGAGCTGTAACCTCCCTTAGATTATCCTAAAGTAAGATTGTACATAGCACAGTCTCATACTTTCCTGGATTGAAATACCTTTACGGTTTAGCCAGTTTCAGAGGATATCATGCCCAAGACTCTGGGGAAGGGATCCCCAAACTGTGTTATGATGTACAAGCTTTCTATATAAAGATAATGTGGATTAACCCTTCATTGCCATTGTCTAGTCCAAAGAGAGGGTAGAGAAAGGAGAAGAGATGGATTGTGTCCTTAAAAGCTACCAGTGGACTCTCTTGTTTTCCTAATCAGATTGCTCCTGCCAAAGGCACTCATGAATTCTGGGTAAGAGCTACTGTCCACCAATGGATCTTAGCCTTCATTCTAACTCTTGCACTTCCATTTATCACAAGCATATACTTAAGTATCATAGAGTATGACATTTTCTAGCATTATAAATATGTATTACTATCACAAGTAAGAGAATGGGGGCAGCTAGGTAGTTCAGTCTATAGAGCAGCGGTCCTGGATTCAGGAGGACCTGAGTTCAAATCCAGCCTAAGACACTTGACACTTACTAGCTGTGTGACCCTGGGCAAGTCACTTAACCTTCATTGCCCCAAAACAAAACAAAACAAAAAGTAAGAGAAGGGCAGTAAAGCATAGTGGAAAGAGAATTGGTCCCAGAGTCAAGAAGACCTGGGTTCAAAGCCACATTGGCTTTTTGGTGCTGAGCAAGTCACAACTCTTCAGTGCCTCCAGAAACCTCTTTAATGCTGTAAATTGCTAGGCAGATGCTCAATTGAATTGGTAAACAGAGTTTCCTAACTGGGAATCCCCTATATTAATAAAAATCAAAGGTCCAGTTCAGTCCCATCCAATCAATAAAAAGTAAATAAGTAAAAAAGTAAATATTAAATAAGTTTTTTTTTAAAGTAAATAAAGAATTTTTCTTGTCGTGCCTGTCTACATGTTGTTACCCCAGGCTGCTGCCTGCTTTGTCCATCCCTAGTACCTGCACTGAACTATCAGACACTTCCCATCTCTCAGTCTCTGCTTTTACCTCTATAAAAAAATCTGTTCTCTTTGGTTACTTAAATGGAAGAAACCCCCCAAAGCTCATTTTATTTTTCTTTCTCTTGCCAACATTCTAGCTCTCTATCCTTGGACTCTGAAGCACTGTCAGCTGCTCACTTTTGCCCTCCTCCTTCATGTCTCCAATTCCCTCCCAGCCTCCAACTGCTGCTCACCCCTCAACCTCCCTCCCTACCCCCTGGGCATAGGCAGGGATTATTTTCCAAATTATTCTCCCAGAACTAGCTTCCCTTCGATATTATATTACTCTACTATTTATCCTACTCTCTATCCTTGGACTATTTTTATTTTCATCCCAAATGTTGTTAGGAGACTCCTATGAGAAGGAGATTATCTCTAATAGGACAGTAATGTTAAAAGGTTCAGTTTCCTAGGAAATGATTGAACCCAAGAGGGGTTCACATTCATTCAAAATTTGGAGACCAAAGTCATAAGCAATTTTGTTTCTCCAAGTAGATTATTTGAACACCTGCCCTTTCTCCTTTTTCTTATTGATTTTCCACTTCAGATGCTTAGACTTTTCTTATAGACACAATTTCTGCCAGTCTGGAATACAGAGGCCTTCCTTCCTGTGCTCATGAGTGAGATCTAAATATGTCTGAAATGAAAGGAGTTTCAGAGCTTGTCAGATGCCATTCCTCGGAGGCGCTATAGATGAACACAGTGGAATTCACAAAAGTGTAGAATCTCAGAGTTCAAAAGGATTTCAGAGGCCACCTAGGATGACCCAACTATGAATAGGAATCCTCTGTGTGGTATTCCCACTTGGTCTTCTAGCATTTTCTTGAAGTGATGGGAACCATGATGTAGGGGATAAAAGATCCTGGATTTTGAATGAAGAAGACCTTAGTTGGAACCTTCCTCAGACACCTAACTAGCTGTGTGACCGCAGGCAAGTTATTTAACCTCTATGTGCCTCAGTTTTCTTAAATGAGAGAATTGGACTTAATGACCTCCATTGTTCCTTCCAGTTCTAAATATTCAGTCCTATCAATCATAGATGTCTGACATTGCCTTGACATTTCCAGTCATGCCACCTGCACTTCAGCCTGATCATCATCCTTTTCTCTCTCCCTTGAAGAGGGAATGCCATTCCTAGTTTTTGATGGATCAGCTTTGGCCTTTTCTTCCTCAATTCCAAGCCTAAACCAACAGTTCTTAAATATCTCCATCCATCCCACCTAATATGGACCATTCCTCTTGTTTTCCAGCTTCTCTTTCTATGTTGTCTTCCCCCATTATAACAGAAGCTTCCGGTGGGACGGACATATTAGGGAATCACAAAGCTATGTAATCATCTGAATAAGCCCTAGAAATTGGGCTGTGGTAGAGGGCAGAAGGCAACATATGACCTAACTGAATCACATGGGTTCTGTCCAAAAATTAGGTGGGGGGGAAGAGGGAAGAACATGTCAGCTCAAAATACTGGTGCACTCCTAGATTCCATCGAAGGATTTGTATCCCCGGAACTACGGACAGTACCTGACACACATAGTTAATACTTAATAAATTCTCTCTCTCTCTCGCTCTCGCTCGCTCTCTCTCTCTCTCTCTCTCTCTCTCTCTCTCTCTCGCTCTCGCTCTCGCTCTCGCTCTCTCTCTCTCTCTCTCTTTTTCTCTCCATCCATCTGATCCTCTCTCTCCACCACACACATTTCCCACAAAGACATTCTACTTTGGATAATTTTGATGAGTAGAAGGTAGTTCTCTGTGACATCCAGTCCAAATCTGCCTTTGCTCCTAGTTCTGCCCTTTGGGGCTAAGGTCGAAGGAGCCATGGACAATGGAAAGAAGACCGGTTCTGGGGTCAGAGGACCTAGTTTCAAATCCCACCTGTGATGTTTAATCCCTATGACTTTAAAGAAGTCCCTTAGCCTCTTGGCTCTCAGTTTCCTTAACTGTTAAATAAGGGAGTTATGGCCCCTCCTAGTTCTACATTTATAATCACAACTTTTATTCTGTTATCCAAATACTTGAGTACTTATAGGTATATTATCCCCATCTGTTCTTTTTTTGTTTTGTTTTGTTTTTTTGTTTGTTTGTTTTTGCGGGGCAATGAGGGTTAAGTGACTTGCCCAGGATCACACAGCTAGTAAGTATCAAGTGTCTGAGTCCAGATTTGAACTCAGGTCCTCCTGAATCCAGGGCCAGTGCTCTATCCACTGTGCCACCTAGCTGTCCCTCCATCTATTCTTTAGGCTAAACTTCCCCCATAAACAACATTAAGTGGGTCAATTGACCCACTTCTTTCACAGCACAGTTTCTGGATTTATCCAGCTTATTCACATCCGTCAGAGAATGTAGTGCAGAGACCTGATCACAACATCCCAGATATGTTCTGTGTAGAGCAGGATATGTCTCTAGTATAGGACACTTGGCTTCCCTTAATGGAAGCTAGGATTACACCAGGATTTTGAGCTGCTGTGTTCCTGACATGCCTAATTTTTGGACAGAACTGATATAATTCAATTGTGTTACATGTTGTCTTCTGTTCTCTACCACAGGCCAACTTCTAGGGATTATTCTGATGATTAGATTGCCCTAGACTTTCCATCTCCCTGGCACATCGATAGACTTCAATGAATTAGGATTGCCAGATCCTCATCTTCCTGAGTCTAGCCTCAGACACTGCCTAGCTTTGTGACCCTGGGTAAATCACTTAGCATTGTTTTCCTCAGTTTTCTCATCTGTAAAAGGCATTGGAAAAGGAAATGGCACACTACTCTAGTATCTTTGCCAAGAAAACCCCAAGTGGGGCCATGAAGAGTTGGACATGGCTGAAAAACAACCCAGCAATAACAACAACATGATATTGAAGTGGAGAGTGCATGGATTATGGAATCAGGAGAGATCTAAATTTAAATTTTCCAATTTCACTTACTCAGTGACTGGATAAGGAAAGGGGTTTCTCTCCTCCTCCACTCCCATCCACTTGATATAATCATGTATCTTTGCACTCTAAGTTAGGACTCACCCATTCTATACAC
The DNA here is from genome assembly GCF_019393635.1 of Dromiciops gliroides. NCBI lineage: Eukaryota > Metazoa > Chordata > Mammalia > Microbiotheria > Microbiotheriidae > Dromiciops > Dromiciops gliroides. The sequence goes on from NC_057864.1 coordinate 41,269,354, forward strand.
AGTGTGCATATTTGTGGGAGAACATACCCCAGGTTTATGGGGGAAATGGTTTTTTTTAAAACTACTAATCTTACTATGACATTTGGGTAAATGCCTTTGATAAGAGGTAATTGATTCTACTGGCTGATTGCTAATGAGAAGCACACCATAGGGGGCTTTGGAGATATAGTAGTAGGAAGAGCTACCCACAAAGTTATTCCTGGGATCTGATGTAGCAGCTGCTCTCTGGGGACCCAAGCAACAAATACAAGTGGAAATTGGGCAAATACTCCAGAGCAGGTACACAAGTTGAAACACCACAGATTGTTAAATCATAGATTTAAAGCTGAGAGGACTTTACAAGTCATCTAACCCAACCATCCTCACTTTATAGATGAGAAAAATGAGGTCTAGCGAACTAAAGTGATTTGTTTACATGGCTACGAAGTCCAAATCCAGATCCTCTGAATCACAGTGGGCAAGGTATTCTCTGGACCTCATTTTCCTCATCTGTAAAGTGGGGGTGT